>NW_009209641.1:0-12212 GCF_000690835.1 Fulmarus glacialis
TTATATTTATATTAATCTTGATTAAATGAAGAAAACCTGAAGTATTTATGAACTAGATTAAATTAGTTGACTTATTTCACCTGGAAAGTTCAGGTTAGAAAAGTCTGAATGCCACAGAACATTATGAATGTTTCTTTCAACTAACCAACAGACATACAGGTCTTCTGATCATTACTCCAAATTACGTGAGAAATACTTTTTTAAAAAGTACATACATACAATGTGGTTAGCATTTACTTAAAAATAGAGATAGCTATTTTGCATGGCATAGATTTTATTGTAAGGAACAAACAGGAAAACATAAGGCAATATGTGATTGAAGTGTTTAGATGAGTTTTTTTCAGTCTTTACTTAATGTGACACTAATTTTTTCAGTCAATTTCAAAGGAGGGAGGAGGTAAAAAAAAAAAATGTACACAGATAGTGCCAGATTTCAGACTTCATTGCCTAGTTGGCCTTGATCTTTTATAAAAGATTTAACAGGAGGTGGCAAGAGGGACAGAAATGTAATCAGTTGGGCTATTACAGAGAAACAATGTGGCTAAGTACTTTCTTGGCAGTGTGTTGCTGTTTTTATCCATTCAGCAAATGTGATTTATTTATACATCTGTCAATAAATACAAGGCAGTATCCAATAATGGGTATAGCAGGGATTTAAGCTGGAGTGTATTGCTGTGTTTGACACAAAGGTCAACCTTGGGGAAGAGGCTTGAAATTAACATTTCTTGAAAACTGTTTTTCCTTCCACTGAGGGTATCTCTTAATTCCAGCAGTTTTCTCTGTTTGATAAGCAGAGAGAGCATACATTTTGATTATATAAAGGAGGGAGGAGGTGATGAAACTTTAAAAAATTTCAACCAGCATTGCATTCTGGTGATAAGAATGGGACTTTATGCAGCACAGAAGAGATTACTTGAAGTAGAATTGGGAAGCAAATTGTATTTACAAAAGACGGCATGATTTTCCTAATAGGTGTTCGAAACAGGCTATTCACTCACATATTCTGCTGAGCTTGACTAGAAATAACTTCATTTCAAAAAGGACAAATCTGATTGAAGGTAAAAGCATTCCCCTCTCACAGATACTTGTCTAAAGGATTTGCATTAAATTTTCTTGATGGGAGCACAGTAGTATTTTATTCTGCATCTGCTTGAACTGGTAATGTGGAAAATAAAAATACAAATCGTGTCCTTGATTGCTTCATGCTTCAGCCACTTCAGCCACTTGAATTACTAGAAAAAAATCTGCAATTATGGAAGAGATGTTGCAATATGATAGTTTGACAATAACTGTCACAATTATATTACCAAAATATAGATTCAACTTGTTCTTGAAGGTAAGAGTATTGAAATTACGTTTTAAGGACCAGGCGTATCTTCCTGTGGTTTTATCTTGTTTTTAATGTAGCCAGGGTATTTTTAAAGAACTATAGTATGTATAAATGTTGTCAGTTATTAGTAGGATACACACATGTCAAAGATTTCATGTGCTGCAAATTTCCATGAGCTATTTTATAAGGCTGTTGTGAAATACCTTGTCATGGTAAGTATCAATAAGATGTATGTGTGCTGCTTCTGAATCTGTTATGGTTTTCTCCCTCTGTATAGATCCTGGAATTGGTGAAGGGCATGCATTACCAGCTGGCCTGCCAGAAGTACTTTGAGTTGACACATGATGTAAGTAGCTACTAATTTGTGTTGTACTATAATCACCATCTTTGTCTTGAGGAAGGCCTTGAAAATCATGCATGAAGTCCAGAGACTATTTGCAGTTTTCACACCCATCATTAGCTGTCTTGCCTTGTTAGTTTTCATTTCAATAATTCAAACATTCTTTTGTAATTTTCTGCATTTATATATTGATTTTATTAGTACCCTGAAGATTACAAGATATAGTAAAAGGTTATGCTTTCTTCCTGAAAATGTCAATATTGTTGAATTTTGTCTATTTCAAGCCATTTAACTTTTTGAGATATATCTTAAAAAAATAAACAAAATGGGTCTAACAAGCTTAACCAAAACTCTAATCTTCCAGCACTTACATAGTTAATATTGTTAATTTTCACTTGATATTTTTTCATGTCTTTGGTCACGTGTGATTTGTTTTTAAATCAAGACGAACAAGGCAACTTGCGTAAAGTGGAAATGACACACCCTGAAAATGTAAGCAGTGTAGCCATGACCCAAAGTAAATAGTCATAGTAATGAGGAATGCCTTTCACGGTCACAGTAGCTTCAAGATTTTATTTTACTTTAGTTGATAGAATTGGATGGCAACTCAAAATAGAGAAAAATTTTTCCAGACCAACAGTTTGGAGATCTTGGCTATGAATATGTAGTCAAGTAAAAGAGATTGATGATATCAGCTATGAACTGCTAGTAGGTTAAATAAATGTTCTTATGACAGCTTGTCTGTAGAAATAATTAGTGCTTTGAAATCTGATTGTGTATAAATCCACTGTATAAATCTACTGTTTTAAGAGTCTGAGCATTAAGAATAAGTAAGAAAGCCTAACTGGCTAATGCCTGTGTTAGTAAGTTACATTCCAAAGGAACTAATGATGTTAATGTTGTTTGCATGAATATTACTGTATTAGTTATTTGTTGCACTTACAGCTGTAACGGCTGATTATTTGTATATTAATATTTATCTCTAAACATTTTATTCTTGCATACTGATATTTTACAATCCTTGTGTATTTTTAAGAAGTAAATGAAACCTGACACATAGCAAACATTCTGGTACAGAAGAATCACTTTTGAATAGTTTATTTTAAAAATATGCAAAAACCATTTCTTTGTGATCAAATCGCAAGAACACCGGACTTTTTTTTTTTTTTTTTAAAAAAAAAGGATGTGGTTAATTGATATCATTTACTGTAGCACCATGATTGCGCCACACAATTTTTCTGTAGTATCAGCTGTAGCAATCAGCTGTCATTTTAAAAGTTCTTGGTTAAAACCCAAAAATACTATAGCTACAAAGTGATTGCTTCAGGTTTTTCAAAACAATATTTGCTGTAGCAGAAATACAAAACTAGAGTTTGTATGAAGGCCAGTATGTGCAAAATGTGTTGAATCCAAGAAAAGTCTTGTGTTAGTACCATCTGCTAGATGGAGTAAACAGTTCTATCCAAAGCCTTTTCACTCGGATCAATACATGTTATAAGCTTAAATTTTTGACTGCACAGAAAATAAATTTTTCTTTGGGCATAGTGGATTCCAGATGGATTTAGAGGTGTGAATGGATAAAGCTGTTAGAGAAATCTAGTTTCTCTATTTCTGGTAGTAAGTTTCAGGTAACTTACAGCTAAGTTAATGATGCAGCTTTTAAAATTGATGTGCTTTGATCTGTATTACCTAAAAGCATTGTAAAACTTACATAAAGTAACATGAGCAGTTTAACATAAAAAAGCCAGGAAATTTGTGTATGTTTCACCTCCATTTTTGTGGTCAAATTTGTTGTGTATTTCCAACCAGAGCAGAATATTTTTATTCAGAGAACATGTTGAACATTACACAGAACAGAATTATTTATGTATCACTGTATCACAAATGAAGATGATGATGACGATGAACAAAACTTCCCCTTTCTCTCCTCGGCTTTCAAAAAACAGTGATAAAATGAATGGGCAGAATTCTATTAATTAAAATAGGGTACGTGGCATCATACTACAATTTTAACTAGCAACCTATAAGTAGCTTTTAGCCAGATACTGTCAATCACCTCTGAAAACATGCTCCATTCATACTATGAGCTGCTTCTACAGCTTATTCCAATTTGTTGGGGAGAGAAGGGTTTAGAACAAAATTACGAGTTACAAAGTGAATCTTAAATTGCTCTGAAGAAAACTGAGATTTTAAGGTTGAAAAAAAAATAGAACTAATTATGAGCTTCTTCTAGGAAAGCCAGCTTTTCACTGTATCACTTCTTTTTAAGCCTTTTTGGTGTAAAGAAGTAATTTAGTTCCCACATAATAGAAATTGGTGCATGGATGAAAGCTGTCTGGATGAAACTCATCCAGATAAGACTGAAATGAAATTCAGTAGTGGCTTCAGGTTTCTTTTTTTTGCCTTGTGCCTTTTATTTTGAGTGCCAAATTAGTGTGCTAGGCCTGTCGCTTGTTTTTTAGATTTTTCAAGCAAGGCCACTTACAGTTGCTAATGTAGTCTTCATGTCTGAATTAGATTTTGTTATATGCGTCGCCATTTTCTGATGGAGCTAAGCTAGGCAGTGGTAATGCATTGAATCAGGGTTCCATTTAAAATGCACATTGATTCTCTGCTTTATGATTTTTCACAAGTGGCTGAAATTTAAACTTACGGTTTTTGGCATATTAAATCAGCCACAGTATATGTCCTCATGAGACGCTGCATGTGTGCAAAGTTGCCTGTTATGCTTGAATTGGCCCCACCCCTCTGGGAAAAGGGGAAGATAGTGGGAGCAGAAAATTACCAGTATATGGCTCTTAGTCTTCCTTCGTTTATTGTATCCCAGGTTTGGGAAATTTTCCAACATTATTTAAGAGCAGTATTTTTCTCAAAATGTTCTTACTATTCACATGAACTGACGGGCAGATAAAAGGTGCAGATTGCCTGAATATGAGGTGGAAGCACCTTTTAAAGGAAGCATTTCCAACTTCTGAGCCTCCGAAAAGAGATACAAAGATTATAACTGAGATTTGTGGTGAATATGTCAGAATAGCTTACTTTTAAGACTGAAAGCTTTGTTGATTTGAAATACTTGATAAGCTTCAATTGAATGTTCAGTTATCAGATAATTACGGAGCTGAAAGAATGCGCCTGCTAAGCAGAAAGAAGCAATAAAAATATGCTGCACCTTATGCTAGTTTTCTGTATTCTTTTCCACTGAAGACTAAATGTTCTTTGGTATTGGTTGTGCATCTAGTTTCAGGATGCTGATGTTGGCACTGATGGAGCAGAGATAAGCTTGATCTATTGAGCTTCTGTCTTAGCCTGCTGCCTTGTAAATATTGCATTTGTGGCTACTGGAGATAACAGGGAAAGACGTGAAGCTACCCATTTGCATTCACAGTTTCACATTGATACTTAAGATCTAGATTTATATTGTGCAGTTGTTACAACTTTTGGTAGTATTCTCTACTGCCATTTGCACTTTAGACTTGTCTCAGTCCCTCTTTTGGGTAGGGAAATGTTGTTTTAAGGTGTAGGTTCAATTGTCCAACATCTGTAAAGGTATGCCATTTTACTTACATCCTTTTATATGTTTTGGGGAGTTTTTTTTCTTTACTACAGCAAAGACAGTGTGAAATATTGTTTGAATATGCCAAAGCAGTCATTTTATTTCCAACATGAAAGAAAAAAATTTGTGATAAAAGTAAATCTGTGTCTTGCTAATATTTACTGGGATAGTATTTACAAACGGATGCCTTTTTCTTCAACAAAATCGGAACTTATTAAATTGCTAATTAATTGTTCTCAAATGTGAAAAAGGTGACTTTTTGAAATAAATATAACAACTCACTGTTCTGTTCCTTTCCTTTTATGTGCAGGTTGATGACATTGGGTTTTCTTTGAATCATCCTAATCAGTATTTTACAGAGAGTCAAAGGCTATTAACTGGTGGTAGAGAACTGAAGAAGGAACTAAGTAATTCAGGAAACTCTCAACAAAAAAGTAATAGTCAGGAAAGCATGAATTCAAATTCTACTCCCACCTCTTCAAATACAACAGCTGATGCAGAACTGGAGGGACTGGAGGCATACTTCACTGAAGACTAAGCAGCTGTGTTATTTGGTTTTTTTCTTTTTTCAATTCATTCCCTTCTCGAGCTGAATTTGTCCCTATACTAAGGAATATGCACTTCACTACCTGGAAGACACAGGCATTTAGTGCTTTGAATAGGCTGAAGAAAAGAAAGATAGATACTGAAGCTGTAATTGCATCCAGTACTTATTCTTGGTGCTTTAGGATACTGTTTTACACAGCATGTTGAAGGATGGGAAATGAAAGTTCCTTCCCAATTGTTGGGTGATTTTTGTCTGACTTAACCTTTTTTGTTTTTCTTCAAAATGTTTAAATATTCTTATCCTATTTTATGGTCACTTTTGTATGTTTCTTCTTAATAAATAAATTGCAAAGCAAAAGCTTGTGGTATTTTCTTTTTAGCTGTATTTGGATGGTAATTAAGTAGGAGTTCTTATGAAAATTGCCCTCTGGAGGAGTCTGTCTCTTTTCTACATGAGGAGCTGAGGGAAATCTGCTTCCTAATTTGTGTACCTTGACACTAAATTTAGAGAGCTGGTTTTGGTGCTTGAAATAGAACATATGCAGAGTTTAGACACCTGTCTGTAAGAAGGTAATCCAAAAAGCTTATGCTCTACCAACTGACTCATCTTGAAGAAGCTAAAAACTTATTAGCATATATTCCTTTTCAATTTTAAAGTTTCCTCAACGTCTGAGCGTAGCTGTAGCCTCCTGTGTCCTGCTAAGCTAAACGGCCATCTGAATGCAGCTTTGGGTCACCTAAATTGCACACATTCGCCCAAAGCCCAAGTCACCTAACGCATGAACGGCATTCAGTCGAGCAGCTGCCACTGTGCAGTGGGTGGAAGAACTAAGTAGAGCTGGTATTTTATATCATGCTCTTAGAGTATTCTCCTGGGGATTTGGAAGGCCTGAATTTTATTTTATCTGATACCTAAGGAGTTTCAAGGCAACGTTACCCCTTCCCTGGAGAGTGACCTAGCTACTGGTATAGCCCCACATAAACACAGTATTGTCATTGCTAGTAACTTGTGTTAACTCTGCAAGGCCTTAGCCTGAAGACCCTCTGAGCTTGATTTTTCTGGGCTTATCTTGCCCTACCTTGAACTTTGTTTTAGCCATAACAGCAATTGTCAAATGACAGCCTAGCTTCGTACAATTGTGTGGTGTACTGTGTATGTTTATAATGATTTTGATAGTAAGTAATGGCTAGTAAATAATAAGTAGTTATTTTGTGTAGAATCAATTAATCTATGATCTTAGGTGCCAGAGGCCCCATGGATATAGACAAATCACCCACGGCCAAGTGCTGATCCTTAAAGAAACACAACCTAAAGACTTGTGCAAAACAAGTTTTTAGAGATAAGAGAAGAAAAAACAAATATGCAACGTGAGTAAACCACACTAGATATAATTATTTGGCTGTAATGTGGAATTGCTAGACCAATGAAGAAAGAACAGTAAATAGAACATTTTTGGAAACGTGTAATATTACCCCAGGTGGACACTAGAGAGAAGAAGGAACAATCCCCACCATCAGCATCCTACTACTCCTGATGAACAATGTGGGACCCTGACCATTTGCTGTGTGGAAGAGGGTGCTGCTGAGCCCAGGACCCCAAGGGGCAGTGGAAAGGTGTGTGCAATGCTAGAGAAAGGGAGTGCGTGAGTATGTAATATTTGCTAGTTGTATCATGTTAGAGATTTTATTTTCTCTACAATCATCGACTGATTTAGGCTATTAATATTGTAACCGGACTAAAGATTACTATTCGATTAGTGTTAATATTTTGGACTAACGGTGGCTTCTCATATTTAGATTGTACCTTTAAGGATACATAACTTGCACAGGGCTAGTGCAACACCAGGCTTTAAAAATAAAATATATCGTTTGTTGTTAGAAGAGGATCTGCCAGGATTCACTGTTCCTTTTTATTTCTTTTAATTATTCCTTAATTTATTTAGGGACTGCTTTGTGTAAACTACCAAACCCCCTACTCCTTTGGATATCATATATTCAATGGAGGTGTAGAAATTCGTCCTGGACAAAGGCTCTGCACCTGGATCCTGCAGGGCAGTGGTTGTTTTGGGGCCAAGAAGCAAGGAGTTATGGACACCTGTGGGTGTGGTTTCTCTTGGTTAAAGTCCTGGCAGCACCACATCTCATGTGTGGAAGTCCATTGATTGTATTAGATGGTTAGGAAACTTGATCTTGGGGTTTTGAGGTGGTAACTGTCCTCTAATTTGGAGGTGCCTTAGTGGACATCATGGATCCTTTTAACAGAAGTGAAACAGTTTCATATCTACAATGAGATTTGTGTTCCTAAGTGAAACATTCTGGGAGAGAATGAGTTGGTCAATGCACTGAATGCAGGTGGTGTTTCCCAGCCGAGGCCCACAAACTGTAATTTATGATTCAGTAGAAACATTTCTGTTATGGCCTAACCCATGTAGGCATTGTCACTTGCTGTGTGACTAAAACTCCTAGTGCTTCGTTTCTGAGCTGTACTTGTACTTTGAAATCTGTCATGTTGGGAATGGCTGCTTGTTCATGTATTCTACAATGGATTCCTACATTGGCAGAATAAAGTTACTTTTAGAAATTCAAGCATAAAATTTAAAAATAAGTCTCTATTACAAGAAAGAGAATATAACAGCACAAGTCCTCTGAATGAAAAATGCTAATCTGAAATGCAACAAACGTAACAATATGTGACAAAGCCTTTGTCCTTCATTGGTTTACTTTGTTATTGTGAGTTTACCTCTCTTGTTTAATAGTACTACAAATTACTTTGAATTATATTTTCTTCCCTTTTATTTCCTGTCAGGTGGACTGTAATACATAACAGAAAAACATACAAATTACGGCATACAGTTACAAGTGACTAGCAAGGGATTGAAATTAATGCTTTTGTTGCTATTTGAAGAAAATGGCAATTTGTTTTCATGTTTCACACATTTTGACCATTTTGATTTTTCTTTGAAAGCAGAATATTTTGAATTTGATAGTGTAGAAAAATCCAAAATGAGAATCCTCCTTTTGAGCAGTTGGACACCAAGGAATTGTTTGTCTTCTAGAGTTTTAAGCTCTTACTACTTTGTAATTTCAATGAGAATTGCTTCTTCCTTGATTATGGAGCTGTTTGAGAATGGAAGGGCAAAATCAGTAAGAATATGTAAATCATTCATTTGAAAACATTTCTTGTAGTAGTGCTGTTAAAAAATTGTCTTTAGTCAGAAGGTACGGATTCTGAAAACCAAGTCACCCTGATATGATTATGCACAGTAGTCAAAAATAACAACAAAACAAAAAAAACCCCCAACCCCCAAATCCCAAACCCTACTCTTTTACAAGTTGAAAAGAAAATGTATTTTTACAATAAAGCAGATGGTTCTGTTTGCAAGCATCAGCTCTCCTTCTAAGTGGCTCTTTAATGTAAACTTTTGTTATATTTTGCATCTGGAAAAAAAAATGGAGACACAAGCATCTAAAGCTTGAAACTGTTCTGGATAAGACACTTCTGTATTCTGGGTCAGTAAACGAGATATTAAGGTAATATTTGGTTGCATTTCTGAGGGGATGCACACAACTGTGCCTGTTGCCAAAAGATAGCCCTGCACAGCCGCGGTATTCATGTAGGAAATACTGTTGTTTACAACATCTGATCTTAAACGTACGACAGTTAAATTTGGAGGTGGATGTTTCAAAAGGAATGCCAATCCATAGCTTGTAATCTTTTGAAGTGCTAGCATCAAAGACAATAAAACAGTCTCTGACTTGAAAGCCTTTCAAGATCTAATGAAGAAGAGAACTTTGCTATTGGGTGCTCTGCAGAGGAAGGATGAGGAGCTCACAAGATGTGTGTGACTTACAAAGTGCTCTGCTGAGATGAGGAGTGCTGCCCTGGCAAGGGGAGTGGCGAGAGCAGCCAGTGCTATGGCATGACAGGAGCGGATCCATGCAGGAAAACACGTGGTATTCCTTCTGGGCATGCTTTAGGAGTTTTACTTCGGACTAGTTTTAGTCTTACAGTATGGGTGGAGAGGTTATTAGCAGATAGAGGGGCATTGCAGAGTGTGCCTTTTGGGGTGAATTTGTTCCAAAAGGATTCCAGTTTGCACACTCTCAGACTTTTGCTCACACTCTCAGTCAGCAGTGTGAGCCAAAGCAGAGTGAGTGGGGATGACTGAGAGATTCCCTTGAAGATGGTGAATCAGTCTTAAGCCCATGTAATTGAAAGACACGTGGTAGCAAGAATACATTTAGAGGATGAGGTAGGGCAACGTCTTTGTGATGCAGGTGTTTACTCTGTGGTGCTGTTATTTTCACATGGTTCTGAAATGTGACATTTCTTGTGGTTTCTACTATCAAAATACTTATGGAAGTTTTATATGTCAAAGATTTTACTATTTGAAAGACCTATTTTTCCCACAAATATGATAATATGCTAAATACAACAAAAGGATTCCAGAACCCCAGGGTTAGCTCCCTGGGATTTTTTTTTACTGTAACTAAGGAAGGAGAACACTTAAAACCTTGCACCTAGGGCAAGAATTTTTTAATTTTACTTAGACATGTTGGCCTGTCAAGGACATTTGTTACCTGGGTTGCTATCATCTTCTGGCTTCCCAGCCCAGATTTTTTGCAAGGATGTAAAGCTTAAAGAGTTCATTTACTTTTTTTGTTTCTTCCCTACATGTACCTAAACCATTAGGGCAGGGCAGATGTAATACAGAGCTTTTGGGCTAGCTTATCCCAATATAATTACTGATGCTTTCCTTGTTTTCTGGAAGTGCATATCAGAAACATCTAACAAATTACAGCTGGACATATATAGTCAAGATCTCAATATGAGTGGTTCTTTTGGGTAGATTTCACATCATGATACTTAAGATTTTTTTTTTTTTTTTTTTAAAGCATATATAGCATATTCTAAAATCTCTCTCTATTTCTTAAAAATCCACAAAAGAATCACTTTGTCCTTTTAGGTCATTGTATGGCTGTTTGGTTTTTGTTGTTTTTGTTGTTTCCTCTTTTTACCACACTGTAGGTCTGCTGAATAACTGGTATCTTTTAACTAACCTCTGCTGTTCACAGTCTCCTTATTTCACCATCCTGTGTATTCCTCCTTACCTACTACATAATAGATTTTACTGATGATGGTTTTTTTCAGAACTTGCATGAAATCCACTACTTCGTTCACATTAGCAGAGTAAACCCATCCTTGCTGCCGTGCTTGCTAATCACTGCCTTTCATGTTTTATTTTCACTTCTATGTTTGTTACTCCAGCAGATGGTACAAAATGTTATCATCCTTCACTGGCCCGCCTGATTCAGAAGCCTAGTTCTTGTCAGTGGGTCCCCGATTTTAACACATCCTTTTGAGAGTACAAACCTTTCTTTCCACTTTGATCTGTACTTTTAATAACCTTACCAAAAGTACTTCATCTCAGTATCAAAACTTCTACTTTCGGTATCTTGTTCCCAAAAGAAAAATAAAAGCTTTCACCCCTTAGCTCACTTATTTGCTAAGATTTGTTTAAATCCCTCAAATGCTGAACACAATCTAAGGCATTTGAATTGAACAAAGGTAATGATCAATGGGTGCAATTCAATCCTCCAAGGAACCTGAGGCGTTTATGTAGGTAAATTGACTGGAAAACAGGTATAGAAGTGGATGGAATAATGTCAACAGTGAATTGTAGCTGGGAAATATAAAGGAATAGATACCTAAATACTAACTTGTTAACAGAGGAAGCACTGGAAGACTTTAGAAGTGGGTTTAGAGTAGGTGAAAAGTAGATCAATAGCTGGAGATGGGAAGGTGATACCGACGTAGATCTGTCGAGGGAGAGCAAGACTTGGTGATTAGGCTGCAAACAGTGGGAAGGTGTATGAACTCTCAGTATCTCTTAAAACAAAAATGATAACCACAATGAAATCATCACAAGATGCTGTGTTTCTAGCTGAAATGAAATTTGTCAGCCAAGTTGAAGATGTTTTGTCATGTAATCACATGGTTCATGGACATGGGATAATGAAAAGGACATTAGTATAGCAGAAGCAGATATGGCATAACCTTAATATCTATTTTTTAGAAGAACATTACGTTCTACTCAGGATGTTGTAGCAAGGGAGGTGTTACACAAACAGAAAGTCTCTGCCATGCTTAATGGCAGCACTTATAAAGTGAATTTCAGTAAAAATCAAGTTAGACCAGAAGAAGTGTCTTTGCTCAACCTGACCTAGTCAAACTGATGCATGAACTACAGAATGAAATGTAATGGTCTGTGTTGTACTGTTCAAGATAGATGATCCGACTGGCTCTTTTGGCCATTAAAGTCTATGACACTAGGATTTATTTTAAAGTTTGATAAGAATCTAATCCTCCAGGCTGCGGAGTCTCCTTGGTTCAGAGAGCTGCTCTAGTGCTTTTGGGTAGAATCATAGAATCATTAAGGTTG
>NW_009209642.1:0-15357 GCF_000690835.1 Fulmarus glacialis
TGATTCTATGATTCTATGATTCAGAAAAGGTCACACAGAGCTCGCTTTCCACTTATTAGCAGTTTTTCCAACTTGAAAATGAAAGGAAAATACAAAATACCTTCCCACAAGGAAAATACTTTCCTCTCCCAATTGTGAAGATTGCCAAGAGAGGAAGACCTTGAATGTATTTGGAAGCTCTGCCTTTTGTAGGGATTATAAGCCACAAAGAGTTTTTTATTAAAATCCACTCATGGGAAAGCTGTTCATCAGCCTCACTACCAAGTCCCTTGGGCACTCCACACTATTTTGAAAGCTAGAAGCTAAAACCTGCAGCCAAAGAATGATAAGAAACAGAAGACAAAAATACAGCAAATATTTGAGACGATTATTCTCTTCCTTCTATTCTTATCCTCTGCCTACTCTTCCCTTTTCTCTCTTTAACAAGAACACTTTAACATGGACTGTGCCAAAGTTATTTGTACTTTATCTTTAATTTTCAAATCTTTTTTCATAAGTATTGTTTTCTTTTTGTTTCCTTCCTGTCTCAAAGAAATTAAAATCATATATGGATGTATCATTATAGTTTTTCTTTGCAACTTATTACACTTCAGTTTCATCTGTTTTGTCATAGTCCTAAGAGTTATTTATAGCTCTTCTTATTTCAAATAGGCTTTTTTATTATGTAAAGACGCTTTCTTAATACTTCTTTTTGATTGCAGAGTTATTCTATCTTTCATCTTTTTTTTAAACTGTCAGATCACCTAATTGAAGAAAAAGCTTTATTTTTTTTTCCTCACCAGCGTCACTTATTTTAAATCTTGCTATCAAGCCATGCCAATATGCAGCCTGCAGGTCTGAAACTTTACTAGCTGGTGAGTGACTGTCTAACCTGCCAGACAAGATCCATCCAAATCCAATTCTCTGCTTAAGGTCATGGGCATTAGGAGGTCTCCAGCATGACTTGCCTCTTTCTTTCTAGGATTCATTAAATATGAGATTTTCAAGACCTGCTGCAGTGGCTCAGTCTGAATTTCCCTTCCTAGAGTATTCCAGGCACCTTTACTTTGTCAAATCCTAAACCTGATCTTTTTTGTTGTTGTTTTCATTTCTGTTTCCACATAAAACCACAGGACGTTCAAGTCCCAGACATTGTTCAGGCTAACCTCCCTCTTTCTATGAGAGACTTTTCTGAGCAGACTACTTCCTTGTGCTCCCCACATGGATCACAGAAATCTTAGTGAAACACCTTGCTCTACATCCGTCAGCCGAGCTTGTTTATCTGGCCCTAATGAGGACAGAGAGGACTGAACTTCAGCACTGACTCCTGTCATGATCTGCCTGTTCAAACAAGTCAAGGTTGCCTCTAGCAATATCAGCCTCAAACTCTGCCTCTTAGGCCATCTCGGGTGGTGAGATTTTGCCTTCCAGTGCAGTTAGTGTCAGAGTACTAATTTGCAGGGTATCTTTGTCTCCCATAGGGCTGAGAAGGCTTAGGAGGGAGGCTTCTCTAATCTGAGTTCAACACTTTTTGAAGCTTGCAGAACTCTGTCACATAATGGCCTTTTTATTAATCCCAACAGTAGCATTGCTCTTGTGACACAAAGAGCACCAAGTGACCTTCTTAGAAAAAGGATTTCTTCTACATTAGGAAATCTGCCCGCTGTAACTGTACTGATGGAGGTTGTGGCTATGACTTAAAATTGAACAATGCCCACCTGTTCAAGAAAAAGTTGCAGACTCCAAGTCTTGCAAATACCCACCGAATCTTAGCACAGACCATCTCTTTTTATTTACAGATGTTGTTTCTTAAATCACGTATGCCCTCACTTTATGGATTAGTTGCCTGAATGCTGTCCATCAACTATCTGCACTTCTCACCAGCTGATGAGCAAACACAGCAGAAAAGGAGAGCCTTAACTTATCCAGCAGCCCTGTCAGTAACGAGCAATGAGCACAGGATTAAATGAATGGCTGTTGGTTCTGGCAGTTCTTGTAAGGTTCAGTTGTAAGGAAAATATAGTAATTCCTGAACTGTGCACTCTACTTTGAAGGCTGTTTTACTGTGGTGAGCGTTCAAAGGAATTCTCAGCTACAGAACCTTTTCTCTTCTGCTTTTTGTTCTCCTCTTTGGTCACCACTTTTGGACTCTGTTTTGAACTATTCCCAGTGCCTTATAGCTTTGTGACACTTTCATGGCTTTTACCTTCTCTACCTCTATTCCCCAAAACCAGGCATTTGGAAAAGGGTACATGATTAGGGCTAATGCTAGTATGTCTTTTCTTATCAGTGGAGATTATAGCAAACTAAACATGAGCAACCAGAGGACTGCCTTGCCCTCAGTTATTGACTACAAGAGAGGTGAGGTGATTTAACTAAATCCTCTTTTTCTTAACTGATACTATGTATCATTATGGTTAGATTTAAATGTAGAGTCAGTCACTTCCAACTAAATTAAAGCAGAGTAAGAACAAGTATAGATATATGTGGTGGTGCAGTTACACAAATTTTAAAAACTTAGCTAAGGCAATCTGGTGTAACTTTCTCATGTAACCATGCCAGTGACAGAAGAAATTGCTATGGTAATTTTAGTTTGAAAGAATTTATTTCAAATTCTCTGTTTTGAAAGGCAGGAGTAAAAATCATGATATCCTAGGTTGGTCTTCTGATTAAAAGAAGACCGTTAAACCCACCTAAGACTTTCCAAGATGAACCCATAATATTTGAATTTATGCACCTTCTCTATAAGTATTCAGTATAACGCTGGGGGGCTAGATACTACGTAGCTTCCATTAAATTTTTCTAGTGATCTATGGACAATCTATATGCATTTGGTGAAAATGAAGTTGCTCTTTACTCAGGCTAAACAAAGAAACCGTTAAATGCCTCGTGGTTTAATGATAGCTAAAATGACAGAAAGCCACAACTTGGGAACTGTCAGGTGTCCAAGGACTGGACTAAATGCTGTGTGCTAATCTGAGTGGGGCTGTATGTCAGAGATCATCAGAGATCTGAGAAAGCACAGCAGAAAAAGAGGCATTGGTACAATGATTGGGCACAGACTATAGAGATAAATACATTTGGACAAAAAGCTGACAAGAAAAAAGAACCGATTGATTCCTAATATGTTCAGAAGCAGCATTTTGCAAGATTTCATCAAAAATTATCTAATTCCCAACAATTGTTCTTTTTCATAAAAACAACTAAATAGTCTCTAAGATATTGGACCAAGTGATGTAACAACATAGTATGCAATGGAAATAGATATTGGAAAGAGTAGGTGAATGAACAAACATACATGTTAAAGTATATCTTTATGTTTTCCTTAACACTTTTCATTTCTTTAAATAGTACCCGTTTCAATGGCAATTGAAATTATATCCCTATATTGGGAACTAAAATGTAATTATTTTAATGATGAAGCAATTAATTTAAGGTGCCACTAGCAGTTGATGCATCTTTGGGAGACCCTGTCCTCTGGCTAGCTGAGTGTTGTTTGTCATGCTTTTTGGCGATTTATTTGATCACGGTTGGCTCGTCTGTGTTTTGGCTGAAGTTTGCAGGGTCTATTTAATGCAGTATGCCATAAACAGGAGAATTTTTAATGTGTATATGACAACAAGGAAGCCGCCTTCTTCATGGCTGACCGATGGTTTATCACTGGGAACCTAGCAAAAAGCTTAACATCGTTTACAAACCACGTTCCTGGAAAGTTCGGCAAAGTATGCAAGGGGGTCTGCATTCAGGGTTTACAGATTTTGTATTTTGCTTTGAAGTTAGAGGAGAGGAAGGGAAGGTGAAAAGATAACTGAGACAATGCAGGAATTAATCTGAAGAGATAGAAAGAAGCCCTGGGATACTTTTTATATTCAGGTTCATATATATGTAGGCACATGAGGGATGCTATTTTTACGCAAAATGTCATTGGATATCATGTCTAGAAGAGAAACTTTGAGGATAAGAGGTGTAGTCTAGTCAGAGGTGGCTGCAGATCACACTGGCATTTGAGGATATGGGGACAATGTTCAGTTGTCAAATTCCATGCTCCCAGCTAAGACTTTTCAACATAGCTCATTGGAGCTGCCAGATGTAGCAGTAGAACTAAGCAAAGGATCTTGCCCCTTTGCAAACCTTGGTCATGATACAAAATAGGAGAAAGGTATACTAGGGTGGAGTGCACGGCCACAGTGTTGCAGGCATCACTACAGTGAGGGAAAATGGGATACCACATAAAAAGAATTGGAAGTATCAAAGATCAAGAATGTTAAAGTATTTTTTAGTTTGAATGCAAGTCATGCATTTAAGCTATGTCAGAAATTGGGTAGTTGTCTGATATGGGTGACTAATCACAAGGGACTAATCAGAAGATTTTCTGTAATAATCTGGCTACGACGTACTGAAAATGACTAAGCAGAAAGATCACAATATATTCTTGATTCTGAGCCAATGATAAAATACAGATGCATTTGTACATCTTATTAGGCAAGTATTTCTCACAAAGGTAGAAAAGCTTAAAAAAACCCCAACCCTAAATACCCCCCAAGACCCCCAACTTCATGATCTCATGGGATTTTCTTGAATGTGCAAAAAATGCAAAGAAATTTATGCAATAACTTGTGACCAAGAGAGCCTGTTTTATCAGAAGTGATTATGAGACCTCAGAGGCGTAAGGATTTAGCCCAGTGAAACAAAGACTGAGAGGATATATAATTGTTTTCTATAAATACATTAGTACGGGCAAATTGCAGAGAGGGAGAAAAGCTATTCAGGATGAAGAACAATACTGGCAGAAGAGCAAATGCATATTCAATGGCCATGAATATACTTAAACTCAACGATCAGAGAAATGAGGGCCTGGAAACCTTTCTGTGATGAACCTTGGGGGCCAAAAGCAAGCTCATTTTCTATGAAACTTGCAAAGTTTATGAAAAATATTATGACATAAAAGCCTCCAAATGTGGGAGATTGTGCTGGATGATCCCTGAAATTCCTTTCAGTCTTTGTTCCTATGTACATTAAACATAGTAATAGTTTGGGATTACAAAAAATAAAAGTAATGTTGTGACAATTTGGCAGCTTCCTATAGACATTGATTTTGAGCAAGCTGAATAGGCTAAAGACAAAGGAAAGACTTTTTTTTTTGTCAAAGTGAAGTACGTAAAACGAAAAGTCCGAAGTGCTTAAAGATTTCTCCATCAAAACAACATTCAAAAGGTAATTTCTTAAATTGCATTATTTTGTAAAGTGTGTCCTGTCTCTGTAGAAAATGCTAAGTTTGCATCAAAAATTTGAATCCTCACTTACCTTTTGATTTTCATTTGTTAATTTTATGGGACACCCATTGTGCCATGTCATGAAAAAAGGTAGCACATTAACACAAAATACAGATAACTGAGAAAAGCAGGTGATCTTAAACATAAGACAAAATTACCTATTCCAGTTCTGTTTCTGCGTTTGTGATTAAGGTGTGGTACATCTGAGTTGCAGGCAGGACGGCTGATGTTTATTCCCTGGCAGGCTTAACCATATGATAAGAGTCAGGGTTCAAAATTGTTATCTCCTCTGTCACACATAAACAGATCACAGCACATACCTCCATAGGCTACTAGAGAATAAGCTGTATGTTCCCACCACCCCACAAAAGCCAAGTTGTGCTTTACAAAGTCTGAATCTTTCTACATACATGTGCCATGCAAAATAAGAGATACAGAGCCAGTTCACTGTTACCTAAAATGTTACTGAACACCAGGTGAACCACCGAAACTCTGTGCATGCTTTTAGGTGCTGGCAACAGTGAGATTATTTGAACCATCTTTTAATCCCTCCATCGCGTGTTCACTTGTATCACAAGCTGGTATATGGTGTTAAAGGAGTGCATACAGGTATTTACTGCAATTTGTTTGACATGGTAATCATGTCAGCTTTTGTAAGCCGACCAAGCCATACACAGCTGTTGTTGGAGAATGAAGGTGCTGGACACAACCAGTTGCTGGGGACAGGAACACACATGCCATATCAGGTAGCACCAAAAGAGAGAGACTATATAGCTCAGTTAGAGCTTCTTACTTGATTAAATGTCTGAATCCTATTATACATTTTTTATATGCATGTATATATAAAGAGAGAAAGACACTGGAATGCAAGGAATATAGTATAACATTTTCTCAAGGGCAGTAGATCTCTTTCTCACTTCAAATGAAGGTTTTACTGTTGTCTTTCTAATAGCTGTATCTGACATGAATCATGTCAAAACCAGGGACCAGCCATTTCCTCTCCCAAGAGAACTGTTACCCTTACTTAAGACAAATCTTCTTCTGCATACAGCACCAACCTGAACACAACTAAGGAAGTTGCACAACACTCTTAAATAACTCTTCCATGTAAGTTCACAAGGAACAAGTCTTAAGGTAGCCAGGGACTTTGGAATCTCTTAGCAAAATTCTCAGCTGTGTCTTTAAATTAAGAGGATGAATTAAATGAATTTCAAGTGAAATTATGTTAAAGCTTTTAACAATTTTGATTTGCTTGAGGAGCTGACACATTACTCAGGATTTCTTTGGCACGTCCATATCAACACTCGTATTGCTGGATAGACTATCACAGTCAACAAACTAATAATTGATAGAATAAAATAAACCCAGAAGGAGCACAGACATTTCTGATGTGAGCTTATTCTATATTACCCATGTAAAAAAAGCAATCATAGAGAAACAACAGTAATGAAAATGTGGCATGGCCAGTTTTAAAAGAAATCCTAAACTGAAAATATTATTCGAGAGCAGAGTGGAAACAGGAATACTTCTGCAATGCTATAAACCCAAATTTGTTTTTCTTGCTGCTGTTTTCATTCATTCGGTTAATATACAGAATACTGCTATGGTTTGTATTAAATCTCACTGAAATTCGGAAGAATATAACACTATTTTAAGATAGGTGGCAAATAGTCTCCTCTGCCCCTTTCTCACGTGCCACCACTGAACTGTAGTATTTTGAGACTGGTGAAATACCAGAAAAGAAGACATGAGAGAGTGCCTGCTTGGTGGAGAAAGCAAGCAAAACCACCCCTTGTTGTTCTTTGTTCCCTTTACCCAGAGAAAAAGAACTTCATATACCATTTGTAAATATTTAATATCTAACTCCATTAAGTATTTTCCTTCTGTAATACAAAATCTTGCACCTGGTCACCCGAACAAAAATAATCTACAAATAACCATAAACATACATATAGAATCAGAAACAACTATCAGGTAACATCAGTAGTTAGACTGAAGTCTCTTGATTAAATGGTAAAGGGAAAATGTATTCTGACTTTCACAAACAGAAGTGATCATCAACCGTTAGTGTTAGTTGAGCAATGAGAAGATATTTCCCGCCTAATGTGATTGGAAAAATTCACATAAAATAGTGTTTAAGTACTTTTACATGCTATATGGTGATAGCAAAGTAAGTCTGACATTCATTGTCACAATTCCAAAACAACCTCAAGAGGTTAAGGACTTTTGGTGCCATTCTCTGTGCAAATAGGTACTGACATGTAACTCTTGCCCTGGTGAACAGAGTCTGGTCAAACAAAAAAGACAACCCACTGGAGAATGGTAGGATATGGATTTACATAAAAATTAAATTACTTTCAAAGGTCAGGCAGAAAATCTGTGAAAAAAATTATTTACTTCTAGGTCTGCTTTAGCTTGACCTGAAGCCCTTTTAACCATTTACCCACAACGTGCCTATTTTTGTAATAAATTAAAGAGTAACACTTTCTTCATTCACTAAAAAGTGCTGGTTATCGCTATATTTCTTACTGTCTTCACTAATTCATGGGCTTGACAAAATGACTTTTCAAAAAGTTATTGATAATGTGCTTACCACAGAAATTCTTGAGTATATTCTACCACTGCATCACGTCTGAGAGACTTCCTATAGTGCAGTAACAAAATTCACATTTTCTCTCTTCTTTTATTCTTTTCCCAGGGTAGAAGCATATACAGAGAAGCCTTTACTTTGAGGATTTTTATTTGGTTGATTGGTGAAGTTTGAGGTGCAAAATGTTAATTTGTTTTCTATTATATAAAAATATGTAATATTATATTTTTACATTAGAGTAGGCAAGATTAATGCAAAAGTTTGACATATGCCAGGCTCCTGAAAATAATATATATACATATGGCGATCACAATGTATTCACATGAGCAGAGGAGAAACTGGAGATAAAGCTGGTTTTGAGCTCTCAGCATAAACAGGGATTTACTGACATTTCTTTTGTTACATTTATGGACGTTGAAATACTTAAAGCAAACTATCTCAATATTATATGAACTGTAGTTTTGGCAGTTCATGTACAGTCTTATTGCTGTTTCATTATCACTTTCTGTTGTTCCTCTGCTATTCATTTGTTTTCAGAGGAGGATAAATGTAGCGTTTGGGAGGTGACAAGCCAATTTTTCAAGTTATGTTAAAAATCAATTTATAGAAGAGAAGTAAAGATTACTCCCCTCCAATGTCACTTCCTCAATCTTGAAAAAATAATTAACTGATATTTTAATTTCCCTGGTGCTTTAGTCATAGTAATGGTAAGTTGATGAGGGAATGAACTCAGCGTGAGCCCTCCATTCAGCTGAAAGATGCTTATTTTGGTGTTAACAAATTTTACATCAATTTTACTTTGAATACACTACACAGAGTAGTGTAAGTTACAATTTAGCCTTTTTTTTCATGTGTCTCTTATCCCAGAATAAATTGAAGATAATTTGAAGATGCTTGCATTTCTGTCATGAAGGAATATGCTACCATGCATTTCTGACAGAGCTGGATCATGCACAGGGCAGTTACCACAGAGCAGATGAGACACAGCAAATTCACAACCATATATGGTGGCAATAATTCATACTTATTTGTGTGATCTTCTAATAGCTTCCACGAGGAGCACAATTCTTTTATATATTTTTTTTTCACCTTAGGAGTAGAAAATCTAGAAAATCTAGTCATCTACAAATAAGCTTGATAGAGCAAACGGTAAAATTGTTATTGCCTTTCTATGCATGTAGTTGAACCAAATTGTTAGACTGACTTCAATATAGAAAATAAAATTAATATCCATTCATCTTTACTGCATCTGGAGTTATGAAATAGAAAACATACTTTAAAATAAAATCTTTAATTAAGCAGAGAAATTGTGGAGTAGATATGGAAGCAGAGACGTAATGCAAACCAGCTCCAAAACAAAACAAAAACCCAACACTCACTCCCCTCTAAAAAATCTAATTGGAAAGGTAAATGAATATAGCAAACATAAGGGTGTAACAAACTGTTGATATAGAAGCTTTAATAATTTCTTGCCATGATGTTTTCTCAGACTGAGGCCTAGAAATTTGCATTACAGAGGGAGTTACAGAGAGATGATTACTACTGTAGGATACCATACAGGGGTAAGTGTCTTTTGTATGTGGGTTCAACGTCCGAACAGGACGTGACTGCTTGCCTTATTGAAAGAAATGAATAACCCTTCTGACAGTAATCCTAAACATGACTTTGAAAAGCTTATTTACTAATCCAAATTAGTTTAGTTTTCTGACTGACAGCTATTTAAAAAGATTAAACTAAATGTATCTCATCACAGCTTGTTATGGTAAAACATATGGATTGTAAGACATCATACAATTATTTACTAGAGTTAAGTACCCTGGCATTCAGGAGATCCAACATCTGAGCTTCATGTTGCCCCTTCCTTAATCCCTTCTCTGACATCCTTATCAATAGGAAACTCTTTCAAAGCTGGCTTCAAAGCTCAGCTCTCCTAAATGTTTAATAACGCTATCTGACACGACTGCTGTCTTCACCACTTCTCTCCATCCTAGTCTACAGGAATAGTACACCACAGTCTTCCACAGCCTGTAGTGTACCCTTATTCTTTTGGGGAGGCAAAGTGTGTTGGAGCCTTTTAGGAATTACTGCAGTAAAATGATAAAGCAATATTACAAGGTGTCCTGGTTTCGGCTGGGATAGAGTTAAATTTCTTCCTAGTGTTGTGTTTCGGATTTAGTGTGAGAAGAATGCTGATAACACACTGATGTTTTCAGTTGTTGCTAAGTGCCCTGTCAAGGACAGCTTCCATGCTCTACCAAACGCAGAGGCTGGGAGGAGGGAGCACAGCCAGGACAGCTAGCCCAGCTGGCCAACGGGGTATTCCATACCGTGTGACGTCATGCTCAGTACATAAATGGTAGGCGTGATCCAGGAAGTACCGATCGCTACTTGGTTATCGGTCAGCGCAGGTGGTGAGCAATTGCATTGTGCGTCACTCATTTTGCATATTTTATCATTATCATTATTATTATTTTCCCTCTTCTCTTCTATTAAACTGTCTTTATCTCAACCCACGAGTTTTTCTCACTCTTACCCTTCCGATCTCTCCCTGTCCCACCACAGGGGCGGGGAGTGAGAGAGTGGCTGCGTGGGGTTTGGCTGCCTGCCAGGTTAAACCACGACACAAGGTTATAAAAAAAGGCCTGTAACCTAGTTTGGGGGCTTTTTGGGAACATTTGTAAGGATAAATGAAGAGGATAGATGTGCATCACTTATGCACAGTCTCCTGACTAAGATTTAGCTCCAGTCCAGAAGCTTCCTAGTGCAAACAGGAGGCAGCTTCACCAAGACAAAAGAAGAAACCCATTGTCTATGGATACCAAAACACCCACTGTTGAGTTACTTTGTCTTTTCAAGTTGCACACTTCTAAGCTGATGAACATCTGTTGAAATCAATGGTAAAACTCACAATAGCTAGATTCTCACCTTATATCTTCCAGGTATATTTTGAAGCTCACTCTCAATAAATAGTGATACAAACAGGCTATGCTGTTCAGAAAAATAGTCATAAGTAACTACAACAACAACAAAAATGAATACAATTCTTACTTTTCAGAGGATCCAATTTACAATATCAAGTACTTGTTGTAAGTACTTATAGCTACTGCTCCCTACGGTATTAAATAAACCTCACATTATTGGCCTCAATTAACAACAGCAGCAACAAAAACACTAACTAGAGTAATAGGCTGGGAATATGAGCTCCTATTTCAAAAGAATGGACTCTCTTCATCTTCCCTTTCTCATGGTGGTCTGTATTTTCATCCCACATCACCCTAAGATGTAGCTCTGTGTCAGCATTAAAAATAGATTTCAGCAGCAGCAAGGCCAACCTTGGTGCTTTTAAAATTAAAAACACAGCAATGATTTTTCCTAAAAACATAGAAAAAGATGCCTGCTACCTGTGACCTTGTGAGCCACATTGTCTATTTCTGAAATTTTATCACTGAGTTTTAAAACTTTACAGAGTTTGCAACAAAAAGGATAGTAGATTCTTAAACTTACTTGTAATGAAAGGTGTTGTATGGCAGTGAACTCTGGTAACAGGAAGAGTTTGCAAGCTCGCTGAAAG
Source organism: Fulmarus glacialis (assembly GCF_000690835.1). Taxonomy (NCBI): domain Eukaryota; kingdom Metazoa; phylum Chordata; class Aves; order Procellariiformes; family Procellariidae; genus Fulmarus; species Fulmarus glacialis. Next base: position 11,414 of record NW_009209642.1, read on the forward strand.
CTGAGAAAGATACCTGATTTAATTTATTGCTTAAAACTATTATAGATCTGAGAGTACTGGACTTTCATTATATGCATTTCTTAATATGGATTTTCACTATCATTCTCAAATCTTCTCTTTTGTGGATAGGATTCATTATCATTCTCAAATTCAGTGATAAAAGTATCCACAAAACTCCTGGGCCATGAGTAGGTACCTTCCTGAAGGGTAAGCCTAGAACTAGAGCAGCCACTTTCTCCATGAAAAATAAACCTTTGGATTTTCATCCATATAGACATGGTAGGAAAAACTTTGGAATACTGCCATTTTAGTGATAAGATAGTGCTCAATCTATAGCATGATAATTATTTGTAGGTGATTTACTTATAGGGTAGTGAGGTATCTTGCAACTGAAATAAGAAAGCAGCAAAGCTTGGTGAGAACAGGACTTCACTTGTTCCTCATTGAAATCACAACAGAATCAAAATTTCTGCTCCTAAACCACAAAGCATCTAGGAGTACGGATCCACCAGATACAGAAGACATCATGCTACAAGGAAGCTGTAGAGATGCCCGTTTCTATCATCACTTACTAACGAGTAACTGTTCTCGTTAGTGTTCTCTAGGTTATGGAAACCCCTTGCAATTTCCTTTGGCTGTAACAGCAATGGCTACAGGAATCTACAAACATGCTCAAACACACAAAAAAAGAATCTGTTTAAGCTTTATGGGTTTTCTCATTCCCCGCCCCTCCCCAGCCCCCTAATATTTTCTACTTGCTATTTTTATTTTAATAAGAAAATTTTATTTCCATTTTTGAGATAAGTTGTATTGCTTTCATTTTTTTCTTTATTTTATGGCTCATGATCTCAGCTGCAAATTCTTTTCACAAAATATTCGCACCCTCCTGCCCACCAAGGACTCAGTGGTCAAGCTCTCTGCATAGCTATCCCTCATGCCAAAGGCAACTTTTCATCAAGGACCATGATGATGGGCAATAAAAACACTGTATTCTGCCCTTCCCATTGCCCCAGCCAAGGGAACACATAGGTGAGGAAGTCATAGAGTTTCAAACAAAGGTAAAAAAATCTGGTTTTTTTACAGCTAAAGCTAAACATACATTAGGGCAGTAAAAATAGGTAGGCAGCAACAATTTTTTTCCCTTGTAGGGCCAACATGTTGTTGTGCAACAATCAAAGAAGTAAATATATCAACATGACCTAGGACTTTTATAAAAATCTTTGGAAGAAGAATAAGAAATAAGTTGGAGACATCAAAGTGGTAAAAAAAAAAATTGTTCTTTTGTGTAGCAGGGCTAATGGAGCCAATAACCAATAACAAAACCTGATTAACTCTGCTAATCTGACAGACAGCTGCAACTGATAATTGGTGGGCCATGTGTGAACAGAAACAGCAAAGAAAATGTGAGACATCTAGGTACTCATTGAACTCTCACTACACCTGTCCTCCAGTCCAACCTCGGCACTCAAACAAGGTATCTAAGGACTTGAGATCAATGGCAGCTATTGGAGATGGGGAGGTTTATCCTCAGCATCCTTCCTTTTCCCCGAGCTCCTCTTGCTGCTAGCCCATCAGCTGCTGCCTGGGAGCACAGTTTGATGGGTCTGGATGGGGGCACAAGATCTCCCACAAGAGCTGCTGTTTCCAGCACTGTTCCAGTGCATTGGCTCTGCCAGATGGCATTTGGGTGGGCCAGGAACTCCCATTAGGCCTGCTGAGCATCTGGCATGCTCCTGTCTGATACAGCCTCCAAAATCTGTCCCCTCTCCTCTTTCAGCCCTGAGATGCTTGAGGATGCCCATTTGGATGTCATCAGAAGGCACACATTGCCTGAAGCAGTGCAAGGCTGAATTCCCTGGGAGAGAGGATGGATCTATGGAGGAGACAGAAGAGAGTCTGTTGGCTTTTAACTTCTGTGAGGATATGACACAAGAGACAGTTGCCTAGGGCCATCTTCCAAGAGCTCAAATACTCTTCCCCGCAGGACGGTGTGTGTACTGGGGTAGGTCCATTGCTACCCTGGATGAAGTCAAGCTCTGAAAACCACAGCTCACCAGACAACGGTGATGTATTTTCATGCAATGGCTAGGAATATGCTGTGAGAGTAACTCTCTCTTGAACCCTGGGCATTGCATAGAGCTGGTGATAGGCAGTGAGAGCAGAAATAGCGGAAAGAAAGTCCTTCAGCAACACTGCCCCACTCTGCCTGCACTGAAGGTATGACAAGCGAAAGAGTTAAGAACCTCCTTCTGCTTCAGCTGCCTGAGAGAAAGAGGCATGATGCCTTTGAGAGGATCAGGGTGACCCCATCAGTGTTTGCTGTGAGTCAGCTTCCAGCTGCATCCAGAGTGAGGAATGCTTCAGGCTTGGGTGCTACAGGGGCTGTTGGGCACAACAGTGTTGGTTGCCGCCTCCCTATTCCCACAATCAATTACCTGAAATTCTTACTGCCACAAAAGTTTGCCTACATCCCTGCAACAACAGAGCTTGACTTTCCATCCACATGTTAACCAGAAAACCCAGAATTCAAAGTGGCTTTGAGACCAGCACCCTCTCTCAACCTCTCAGTTCCCTAAACCTAAGGGACTTTTCAGAGCTGTCAAAGATCTCCAAGGGATGTGGAGTCTGGGAGAAGTCTTGGGAGCAGAACCACGTTCACCCTCAGAGCTGATCGAACACGGCCACATGGAGAGCCTTTGTGCTTTCTGAAATATGGAAGAGATGGAAAGCAGGTTGTTACCATGATTGGTTGCCATCTAAGTCACTAAATTCTTTCATTCAAAATAAAGGAGACCCCCTCTTCTAAAGCCCCAGCAATGCCTATAGTTATTGTTTATGGGACAGGAAGGGAAGTCAGCGTGTTGCTGTTGCAGTACTACCACCTTGCCAAGCCATATCATTCTGTGTCCAGTGACAGAAAGGGGCTATGAGGCAGGGGTCTTGTATCATGGAGAGCCACGAATGACTTTGAAAGACATAATACAACTTGCAGCAGACCAGGAATGTTCATCACCCGTTTACGGACTCCAGAAAAATCTTATGGTTCACACAGCAAAAGTTCCACATACCCACCTCCCACCCTAAAATCATAGAAAAACAGTATGCTTGTCTGCCTGGAATCTGCAGTGTAGGGTTGCTTATGGCCATAATGGGATGCAGGACATTCCCTCAGCTTTATTTCAATGTAGAAGGCAGAAAGGTTTTAGTAACAAATCTCAGTAGAAATTTCAGCACAAAAAGATCTTAGTAGAATTAGCAATTTAGTAACTAACAATTAATAATTTGGTAGATTTAGCAGGATGAAGATATTTTGGGGTTCTCAGAAGGTTTTTTCAGGATGGGAAAACTGGAATATGAAGTTGTGGCCCCACATTACTCTTGGGGATGGTATTTCTGGAAGACACCATACCCTTTCTATATTTTTTCTGTGGCACCATAATTCTGACTGAATTATGAGAGCTAGTCCACCATAAAACCTTAGCCAATGGTACTGCCTTAAAAAAACTCCCATAAAGCAGAAGGTGAATGTAGAGAAGGGAAATGAGTGTTGAGAGTTTTAAAACATTATTTTCTGAAAAAAAAAGTTACATTTTCTTTGAATGGAAAATTTCATGAATCTTATTGTAATCTTTCTACTGAAAAATGCTGGCATTTAAAATTACCTTCTAGGAAAAAAAAAATTAAAATTATATTAGAATTCCTAATAAAGAAGATCTAAAATTAATTAATTCAGTGAAGAAATGATGAACTTGCAATCAAAATAAAGTATAAGGAATTCCTCTGTGTTCTTATTCTTGAGAAAAAATCTGTAAGGCATGAATAAGAGGAAAATTAGGAGCTGCAATCAGTAAAACACATGCTTTGTCATCAGGCAAATATATACCATTAAGAAAATGTTTATCAGCATCTCTCAGTTTTGGGGCCGTCCTGTTCAATATCTTTAT
>NW_009209643.1:0-14726 GCF_000690835.1 Fulmarus glacialis
AACCCAAACTACTCTATGATTCTATGAAAAAGAAACCAAGAAGTGCCCCAGTTAGATTAAAGTTGGGGAGGATCAGACATCCTTAACCTAAAGAGAGACACAGCAACACTGTCTCAAAACTGGTCAAAGAAATTCAAATGAGAAATAAGGAGGTATTTTATAGTGAGCATGATTACCAGTTGGAAGAAATTACCTAGAGGTATGATGATTTCTCTTTCTCTTGCTTCATAAAAAGGCCACATGCCTTTGAAAGGTGTTGGAGACAAAATTGGGCATGATGTAGGAGTATCCAGGTGAAATACTGCAGGTAAGAGGAGGAGCTATACAAAGGTATACAGTTGATCCACAGGAAGGTCCCTCTATAGAGTATATTCATCTGCACTATAATTTGTCCTGAATGAGAAGATCGCATATGTCACTCTGACTGCAGTGACAAAGGAATGTGACTTGCAGAAGCATTCAGCTGTGACCAAATTCTTCTTCCTTATAAGGTTGAGGGGAACATAAGCAGGCTAATGATGTCAAAAGAGGAACAATATATTTCCTGATTATGCTGCTTGGTGGATCTATGACCTCCAGAAAAGCCAATGGGGTAAATGCCTGGTGGTTTTGTGGCTTCGTTACAGAAAAACTCTTGGAATATGGAAATCATAAACAGCAGGCAGGCAATTCTAGTGAGAACTCATTTCACGATTAGAATTGCTAAACTGTGTTTTAGCTCTTTTAACTTCTTTCAAAAGACAATGCTGCTCACTAATATTAAGTGTAAAATTTTGTTTACCCACCATTGTTGGTAATGGCTTATTAAAAGTTTGAAAATATGTATATTATTAACCAGTATTATCCATTATTTCTGTTTGGGCAAGCGTGAAATGCACATGTATGGATGGTTCTAATACACCACTTTGGCTTTGTGTTTGAAAGCTGATCACTTGCACTTTTTGCTGATTTCCAGTGACTATTGTCAGCAACCATTTGCTGTGAATGTTAGATGAACAAGAGTACCTAGGAGAGGCATACCTTGATTTCAGCAAGAAATGTATGAAGATGGAAGGTACTTTTAGTTTAGGTGTTTACCTAGTCCTAACAGAAGATGTAACTGCAAAGAAAAAAAAAATTACTTTAGGACAATTAGTCTTCCTTGTTACAAGATATTAATACAAGCCTTGAACAAAAAATAGTTCATTGTAGTTTATAAAGATGGAAATAAACATGGTAGTGAGGGACTTTAAAACCTTTTAGAACAGAAGTGTTTGTACACAGAACTGTTGCATTTTTGCTAGGCAAATTCAATTCGTGAGCTCCCACATGTGAGGCATTTCTAATTTTACGCAGCTGAAATTTAGCATGCCAGCTGCCAGCCCTGATTGCTGTGTTTTTTGTTGCTGGGAGAGGGTTGGAACTCTTCATTTTTGGAAAATTCTTGCTCATAAACTGCAAATTATTCTTCACTGTGGTTGAAAGAAAACCAGAAATCCTTGAGTGTTTTATATCAAGTAGTGTGACTCTCCCTCTTAACATTCTTACTAATGTTTTTAAGTGGAACTGCTGAATGACAACTTGTAGTATACAAAGTGTATTCAAGAGGAAAACGCTGATTCACTCACAGAGGTCAATGGTGCAAACTCACAAACTGGTAGTGGAAAGCGGTGATGTTAACATGGAGAGAGCAAGCTGCCCCCTGGAAATTGCTTGTGTGTGCAAGTTCTTACTTCTACTGCCTCACGGTAAGTTACTTCTCTTTCAAAAGGAGGAACCCAGGTTAAGTGTGCACACCTGTGTTCTGTTGGAGCAATAAGCTTGCTGTAACCACACAATCCAGTCCCTACCAAGGTAACTTTGTTATCTGCTAGTAGGAAAATGTGTAGAAAGTAGACAACTTTTATATAAAAATCCTGGGCCCTAAGTGGTCTATTATACCAGTGTGATGTTATTATTTGTTACGCAGAGAGTTGTAACAATATAAAGTAGGTACAAGAAGACAGAAATGGGGAATAAAATAACTTCTGTCCCTGCCATGGTCAGAATACCTCTCCTGTTTGATCAAAGCAAAAACTTTTTTTGCACTGCAAGCACTTTTACAAGGAATTGAAGTATTTCCATTGCTAACCTAACACTGTACTTTGAATAAATCCTCAGTTACAGCCTTTTATCAAAATCCTGAGAGTTCTGAAGTATGGATTTGGATGTTGCCATTAGTGCTACTAATAGGCCGAAAGGGGAAAGGCGGGGGGGGGGATTGCACTCCAAAAACACCCAAGTTTGGAGGTGGCCATTTTTCAGATGGTTTCAAGGCTTTTGTATGTATTTGTATTCAGGCATACAGACACACACACTCATAATCACAGGGTTGCCGTTTGAAGAGAGGATCATTAGCTGGCTAAAAACGAAATATCTATAAAATCACATTTATATTCTTATCAAATGGATGTACGTATCACATCATTGCCTACTATATAGTCGTCTCGCACACAAGTTTATATCAACTGTCCTGTATAGAATACTATAGTTGTTTAAATGTGCTGTTAATTCTGAAAAACAAACTTATTTTGCTACAGAATATTCTATGCCATCTTAGAAACGTAGAGTATTAGGATACATCTAAAAATCTCTACATTAAAAAAGCTGTAAAAAAGAAAATCTATATTAAATCTCTCTAAAAAGCTACATAAAAATACAGATAAACTATTGTATACTCTTGAAGTACATGAACTTAATACCCCTCTTCTCTGTATTCAATATACTGGAAAGTCCATTCGGTGTGTATGGGATATTATACCTATACATGTTTTTAAATTGACACCTGAAGATAACATTTTAAAATCTTATGGTACAAAGTGTGCTGTTATTACATCAGATTATTGAGGGTGATAAGAATTATATAGATCTCAATGGCTGTTTTGTTGCTGGCATACATTGCGCATGCCTGCTGAAAAGAACGCTGTGTATTTGAGTTAACTGGAAAGCAGTCTGCTAAAGACCTTACAGCCTTTCAGTATCATAGAAGGAAAAAACATTGCAAGATGAGAAAATATAATGGTAATAAGGCATCCTGTGATGAAAAACAAATGCTGAGTACATTTGGTGTCCTGTCTTCAGATTTATAATCTTCTTTAATTCCTCTATTCTCCTTCCATGCTTGAAAGAAAACTATACTGTCATTTACCCTGAGAACAGGGTCTGAGGAGGTGATTTGATTAACCTTGATAAGTAATGCTAGATACAGTTGTGAGAGGAGGTCAGAGATTTACATGAACACCACCTGGGTCCATTAGTTTTACTACAAATAGCATAGGTTTTTTTGTTAATCAACTCTGGGAGAACTTATTTGTTCTATGATGTGCAAAGTTAAATAAGCAAACAAAATACGTAGTCTTCTCTGATACAGGAATTTCATACAATTAAAATGTTTAAAAAATATGTTATAAAGGCTCCTTAAATATTTTAATGAATAATAAAGATTTTCCTTTTTTTTTTTTTTTATGATGAGGACAGCATAATCCTTTCCCCAGAAGGCCTTTCTTTCAAAAGAATTTGTTTATAAATTCCTCCTGTGTCTTGGTATTATGTAAGCTAAGAGTCCCTTGGCTATAATAAATATTGGTTAGCTGACCTTTTTAAACAACAGTTTAAATAGTTTGGTTTCAGACCGAAGTTATTTGTAAATGAAGCAAATGAAATTATTGCTTTTGTTTATTACTCACATTGAGTCAATTCATTTTTCCATAAAAATTGAATTATTAAGATGCGACATTGGACTGAGTCAAGTAAAGATACCTGATTCATTATTCATCATGCAAGGTTATGGTAGAATAGCCCCAACAACACATGCAAGAGTGCAGTAATTGTAGTTTTTAGATTCTAAGGGCATTTGTAAGACTCTCTGACTCTTTGCCCAATCATCTTTTCACAATTTAAGACCATTCCAAGTAAATATCTACCGACTTTCCTTGGAGCAGTCAGAAACCACTGATGAGCTGTTACATACTGTAGCAGCTGTGTCAGACTACTACCTGTTTTCAACCAAATTCTCGGCTCTTCTTGTTGCATTTCTTAAGAGCACTGGATCCAAAGCAGTACTGGATCCAAAGCAGTACTGGATATTTTTGATTTCCAACGAACTTAAGGGTGGCTAAAGCACTCAACATCATACAGAATCAGCTTTATGAAGATATCCAAGATGGACCTTTGCTAACATGTCTTCAAAATGTCAATTATGAACATATTTGTTGCACAAAACAGCCAAAGGCTTAAGTCTTGTCCTAGTTCATGTTATAGAACAATAGGCAAAATCAGAAAGATCACATCCTAGGATGACTGCACTGGGTTAGGATGTGTTTTTCTTTTCCACTTATTTCTGTTGCTTTGAATGTCATAATTGGTCTCCTCATTAGGCTGAATTTGACTAACTGCTGTCATGCATATGCTCTTTTCACTGCCACTTTCTTCTTCTCGTCCCATCAACGTCTGAACAAGTTGCATGCCAGAAGCTTGATGGGATCTGGAAAGAGCATGAAAGTATCCTTCCTGGCTTTATTTCAATATCTTTGCTGGATCCTGATGTTGGGTGGAACCCGGAAAGTATTTGCATAGAAAAACAATTAAGAAAATGCTATGAACATTATTAATTTGGTTTTTAATGTAAATTTATCTGACTCATTTGAACAATATTTATTTCAAAGATTCAGAAACACTTTTTTTTTTCTTTTAAATTAACAATGAAAATGTACTACTTGCTCTTTTTTGTAGGTATAAAGTGAGCTGAATTCAGTAAAAACTTCATAATTCCTTAAATTCAGAAGGACAAAATTGGCTTCAGAATAATAAAATTCGTCCTGTGTTCTAAATATTGTCCATTCTTGTTGCTTATAATAAGGATTATATAGTATAATAAACTATATAACAATAATTATTCAGTAACAGTCTATGGTTCAATAAATGCTCATATGCATATTGACATAGGTGAATTGATAAGTTCCAAATAAAATCAAACAACTTTGACTACTTTGACTAAGATTGACCAGCAATGGATGAATAATGCATCTGGATACATTGGAGACTGTAGAAGCGGAGTCTCTATACCTTAAAATAGGTATAGAATTCTTCATTGTAGGGCTTGACCTTTTTCAGGTGTTGTTCATCTGCCTTTGTCTCTTTGACACAGTTTTGTAAGTATTCCCTCCAGCTCTAGCTCCTCAGCCATTAGTTTTCTTAACTTCAAATATTCTGTGTTTGCCTTACAAAAAAGCACCTCCCACGAATTGTCTCACATTTTAGCCAAACGACAATGTTGAGCAGCAGTAATGCTCTTTGATTCCCTTATTCTATTTTGATCATGATGAGTATAATTCTCTTTTAGCTGGAGAATTGAAGACTGCGTTTTGCTTAAGAAGGCTTCTTTTGGAACAGGAGCAGCATGGCTGATAACACTTCAGTCATGGGGTAAGAACATAATAAAAATGTCAATAGTTAATCAGATGTAACACTTATTGCAGTAGTGCTACATATAGTTGTATGTACCTTTTCAAAATTCTCTATTTTTGTTATGAAAAACATAGACTTGCATTGCAGTGCAGAGATTGGGAATTCTGAGACTAAAGGCAGACTTCAGTGCCAGACTTAAAGTCAGTGAATTTCCTCTCTTGACAGCACTCCTATTACCCAGATTCCAACTTCTAAAGGTGACAAAGTGAACTAGAAACATTATCTCTTCAGGGATGGGAATGTAAGATTCCATATTTCTACTGTTTTTCCAGAAAAGAGTGAAACCTTTCTAGAAAAGGTAAACCTGCTTGTTCATTTTTTCAGACAAGTATGTGGTAGAAGCATGAAGTCCAACGATGATCTCATCCCTTCCTCTGTCTTAGCATATATCTGATGATTAATCTATTTTCTTTTACTTTAATTACCGATTCTTTACTGTATTTTTTGACTAAACATAGTCAAGTGGGGCCTAAACTTTTTTCTGTGGCAGATACCCAGTTAGGCTTATGCTGAAATATTTACTGAGCTTGGGCCTTAGAAAACAAAAAAAGGTGGGGTCAAACTTGAGACCATCTTAAAACTTAGAGACACGTTCAATGAACTTGCAAAATAATTTTACTCTTGGTTTGGCTGTTGCTTGCTTATTTTCAGTATTCTGATATACTATGTCCGTTACCTTTCTGCTTGAATTTTGGCTGAATGAGCCACAGTGTAAAGTGTATAATGAATCAAAACCACCTGTTCAGCATTTGACATCTTTAAAGGAAGCCAAAACTTCATATTACATATGAAGACTGAGAATATAGGACTTCAACTACCAGTTATTCTGGCATTAAGTGAGGAACCAATGAGAACAGGTTGGGAATGCCGTTGCAAATAATTTTAACCAAACAGACTTAACAATTTGAGAGGAAATTACAGAGGCTTAAAGCATGCTGCTGGTGGAGAGGGATTTAAATGTAGAAGTTATACTGATAAACCTTTCATTATAGCTTAAAGGCAAGAAAGTTAGGGGCAAAGGGGAAGTGAAAAAAGTAAATAATTTCCTGAGCAGTGAGGTACAGATTGATGTCAACAAGCTTTTCAGATCAGTGCTGATAAATAATTCCAAATGAAATTATTAAGCTCATGTGGCAAAATCTCTCACTTGTTCCACAGTAAGTCTCAGGAAGACAGGGATCAAACCATTTGCTTTTGCATTTTGCTAGGAAACCTATTCATCCCAAACCCCTTCAAGTCAATGGAAAGATTATTCTTCTACTAACTGCAAGACACTGTCATCATCAGTTGCACCGACTACCCTGTTACTTTGCAAGTGTTATGGAGGATTATTACATGAATAAAAGGATAGAATTTAATGAGTCAGATATAGTTCATAAAGTTTTTGTCCAAGTTATAGTTACAGGAGATTTTGTGCAACTGGCACAATGTATATGGATAAATTAGTAACCCATTTGTTGGACAATGAACATTAAACGCCGGTGAATAGTTTGCATCAAGTGCCTGAACAGTTTGGTTTTTTCTATGTAATGTCTGTGAATGTCTTTTGTATTTACCAGAACTGGTCCTTCTACAGTGGTTTATTTGTTTGATGTGGGTTACTTGTTGATAACAAGTATCATTTGTTATTTGTAGCATAGGAAATAAGAAGTCTGGAACTGGCTTGCTGTACCTTTTAATGCCTTTTAATGCCTGAAACCTTCCAGATCAGATGCATTAGTTAAAAAACAAATTAATAGTTCCCACCCACTCCTTCAACCTCCCCATCCCCAACCAAACAAAAGCTCCAAAACAAAAGGGCCCCAAACCTTTTGACTGCAATTGCAACTGCATCAAGGGGAAAAAAAGTACATCTATGCCCTAGCACTCCTGTTTCATTCTTGTCTCAGTGTTCTGGGTACACTGTTCTTATTCTATAGTAAATTCAACCCCAAAAGAAGAGCTCTCTTACGATTAAGAGCTAGGCTGGATCTTGAAAGAAATGAATTTGGCTTCTCTCTTTCCCATGTGGCCTGGAGCAAGACACTGTGGCTAGATATTCAGAGGTGCCTAGCTGAGTAGCATGCAGCTGTTTCACAGGTTGGAGAGCTCATGCTGCTCTGTCCTACCACAGCTATTGCTTCTGACTTGTTGGTGAATCCACCCCTGCTTAGGCATCTATCTCCTACTGGTGTCATTGTTCCTAGCCTTGCATTGTCTGTCTGTTGATCCTCTGTCTAGAAAGAATCGTTTCCTCTCTATTTAAATGCTAAGTTTTCTGTGTAAGCACGACCCCACTTTCCTGTAGCTGCTAGTGAATGCTGTAATACAAATAATCATCACTTAATGTGGTTGAATTAAAAGACACATTTGGCAAAGTTGATGCGGAGAATAAATGACTATACTATTCCTGCTTCCTCAATGGGTAATTTTTAACTCTTCTAGACTCTGTTTCATTAAATATGCAGGATTGTCAAGTGTGAACTAGTGATGAATAGTATATCAGTACCACAGTAGTATTGTGGCTTTAATGTAGTAGCTGTGTAATAGTACAGTATTTACAAGACATTTTGCTTTCTAGAGCTTGGTTTGGCCCCTGCTCATCTCTGTGTCCATGCCCAAACCCTCCCAAAAATATGTGTGTTGATACTTGACGCATTTCTTTCTACGTCTACAGCTGGCATTGCTCCTGTCTCTTTGGCAAGGACTTGGAGCAGAGCTACTGCATTGGTGTGGTCAATGCTGTTCTGCTGGTGGGAGTTGTGTTGATGTAGGGGGTTGCATAAGCCTGAGGGACACAGGCTCAGCTCCCCCTGCCACCTTGTACTGCAGCCTTCAGAGGGGGTTGCTGAGGAACAGTTTTGGGGAACAGACATGGGACTAGGCAGTATAGGAAAAAAAAGAATTTCCCGAATACACCTGAAGCACTATTAATCCTGCCTTGGAAAGGTTTAAGAGGGATGGAAAACTGTGGTATCGGTGTCAAAACAAGATTTCAGTTGTATCTTTCCTATCTTCAAAAATACATTTTGAATTTATTGGAGGTTTTCCACTGACAGTAATTGGTTGTTGGTTTATCAAGATTAATATAAATTTAGTTAGCAGTGCTGTTAGCCCCTATAGTCACCAATGCTGTTATTTTTTAGGAACTTTAAGTTCCTTGCTGAATATATTCCCCACTTAATTTCTGATCTTGTTATTATATCTGGTGGCCATTACAAGCCAATTGCATGTAAAATTACATTATTAGATCAAAACAGTTGTTAGAGTATTGTTGCATGTATCAGTTATATTTACTTCGGTATTGCTTATATCTTGCTTCCTAATATATGCATTTATTCAGAGGATCTCATGAAAAACATCAACCTGTAGTCACTGTACCTAAAAGCAGACAGTTTTCAAATAAAGACAGGGGTTTTCGCTGACTCACGTTGGAATATGGGGCTATTGGGTCTACATTTGCTCTTGTTCAAGCAGAGAGAAATCATAAACAACATTATGCAAATTCAGAGAGATCTTCAGCAGCGTCACGGTATAACAATACAATGCAGATGACCAGAGCAAAACTAAACCACTGCCATACAAACATATTTAATAGTAGTAAACAGTTCTTCGTATTCTTCTTCAGTATTCCTTAACAGTTGAAGTGAATGAGCGGGAAATAGAGGAAAAGACGTGATTTACTGATGATACATATCAAACATTTGAAGGTCATAATAGATCCCAGATACTTTGCTTTCTATCTGTTGGCCTAATGATCACTAATTTATAGTATTAATAAAGGACATGAAAAGCAGATATCATTTAAGAATCAGAAAGTTCATCAGATATTAAAAAGCTGTTCAGAAAGTTGACTATCTGCAGCCCCAGAAAGCCGTAGATAGTGTTGTCAGTGTTTGAGACAAGGCAGATAATCCCCACTAGTTTTTAACTTGATATGGATCCTAAGACTGGTAATGAACCCAGTCCTGAAGTGCTGTCTCAGGCAAACCTTCCACTGAAGTTTTTTTGTCTAAGTGAAGACCAGAGCATGTGACATCTTTTGTGATTAAACTCAACATTAAAAAATCTCTTCCCCTAGTCTTTTATGTTGACTTCAGAGTTTGTTCTAAAAGAGTTTCCTTTTAATAATTTGCCTGCAACAGCATGGCAGCTTCTGTTGGATAGTTCATAGTATTCATGAAAGATTATAGCAGTGGATGGACCTCACTGAAGTGTTTTGAATCATTGGCGATTCAGAAAATAAACATGTTTTTTTCGTTCAAACTGTTGGAGTAAATAGTGCTCTCTTTGTTGGAATGGACTTTGCGTAAAGACACTCAACTAGCCAACACTGCACCAAAATTGTATGTTTTAAAAAATTCAATGTCAGTGGTTTGTGTTTTAAAAATATTGTAAAAATAATCTGTGGGCAAAAAAACTGCACTCAGCTGTAGCACAAGAATAATTTGCCAAACAATCAGCTGAAGCAGGAGGTTTCAATTTTGCAGAGCTTTCGGCACTCCTGGCAGAGAGGAAAGCTGTGTTATATACATGCTGACAAGTACGAGATAGGCAAGCTTTCCACTTGCTGCAATCTTGTTGGTTTAATTACCCTCCAGTACCTATTTGTGATAGCCACTTGGGAAGTCAGTACTGAGAATACAAGTTTAAGTCAGATTCTGCTAGTTATCAAGTAATTGCACATTTTGGCAGAAAAAATAGGGCCTGGCTTAAAAGGGGTGAAAACTACCACAGCAATAAAACTCAAAAGAAACATCTCTCTTTAAATCAGTTTCCAAACCTATGATCAGCAAAATTCCAAAACCAAAATACATCTTTGTAAAGTGAGTCAAAGCTACTTAAGTGTTAAACAATACTATGTCATTTGCATAATAGACAACTAGCAGCAAAGCTTCTCCCTATCTGCTTTAATATACATAAATATACTGGAAGAGATCTATAATATCGGTTAAAAAAATGCAATTTTCTATTAACATAACCTAATTTCTGCTTGATGTCATGCTGGATTGAGGTAGAGTCTGTAACATTTTGATTTGTTGTTGTTGTTGTTGTTCCAATGATTAAGTCATATGAGGAAATGCTACCTATCTGGTAAAGTAGTTATAATTTCCTACTTTTGGATATGAAGTAGTTGATCTTGTTACACACGGAAAAAAACAACCTAATCGCTTTGTGATGTCCGAATACTGTAGAGGTTTGCCCTTGAGGGTGACATTCTAGTCACATTAATAACACATAACTGTTTTCTCTCTGCTTTTCAAAAGTACTTTTGATATGCATTTCAGTTCAAATTTCCAAGTTTTCACTATCAATGTTTGAAAAGACCTTTTAATCATACACTACTTCTAATATTTAGCACTCCGAACTTTTCAATATAAATTACCCCCAAATTATTTGTAATTCTCATATTTGAATTTCTTTCCCATTTAATTATATTTTTCTAATAGTGTAACTGTAAAGGGCAGAGTATAAGAGTGCATTGTTAACAGCTGTGACTTTATATATAATTAACAGCAGAGGACCACCTCCTCAGTCCATGACATGATGTAACTTTAAGCCATGCTTTCCTGATTTGCTGTCAGAGAAAGAAGTCTTTCGGGACTGGACTCAAGCTGGTTTTTGGGTTTTGTTTTGTTTTGTTTTGTTTTTATACAACTCATAACACAGCAGGGCCTTGTTCTCAGCAGGTCTTCCAGGCACTGTTGCGATATAGATACGTAATAACATTAACTCTCTTTGACAATCCATTCTTCTTCCAGTTGACTGTTGGTGTTATCAATTATTTTTTCTCCAACGGTACTGTGTTAGCTTACATTCCCCTCCCCCCTTCCATATTTATTTTGTCATTTACAATCCTGCTAGGTCTTTTGCAAATGATTTCTCTGTTGTTAATGAAGTTCAGAATATGTCCCAGATCAATATAATATTCCAATTTTTTGTTGTTGTTGTTAGCAAGAGACAAGCAAAAGACAAATAGATTATTAAATATAAAATTGAGATATAAAATATTCTTATCCACTGTGATACTTTATGTTGTTGTGGTTTTTATTTTTTATTGCTTCCTTGAAAACTTCTGATTACAGTGATAGAGACTTGCTTAGGATGACATTTAATTTGGTGTTTATGTGCCTGAGAGTAACCTTACTCTCTTAATACGGAAGAAGCTACATCAAATCCATGCCTGTGAAGTCTGTACAATGCAAGTTATGCAGGACCAAATTTTTCTTGGCGTGGTCACAGAACAGATTACTTGCATTAGTCAGCAGGGTCAGTGAGTCTTCATCACTTGCTGTAAACCACAATTTAGCGTACTATGAAGATACTGCCTGTGAAGTCTCTGAAGCTGAGAAATGTTAGCAGCTGAAAGCATACTCTGGAACAGTGTCGCCAGCTGCTTGCTGTGTTCTTGTACTGTTCCCTCATCATGTGCCTGACCACTTTTGGAGAAAGTGTACGGGGTTCAATGGACTGTTGATGTGACCCCATATGACTGCTCTTACATTCTACCAGTGTCATAAATTACCCACATCTGCATATCTGTGCAAAGGAGGGAGAGGAGGAGTTTAAGAGATGGTATAGGCAAGTTTCCCAAGAGTATACTTTTCTTAGCTTGCATCAAAGTTCATAAGAAACAAAGGGATAAAAGCAAGAAAGAAAATAGAAATGAGGATATAGAAGCTCCCATAATGAAAGAAAAGTGAAACTCAGATCTTAATGAACTGAGAGAAGGAGAATTAGATTGTTTCTTTCCCAGACTTCTTAAAAAGCTTATATTATGGCTGGAGTAGTAAAGGCTTATGCTTCGAAGAAGAAAGTCTTATGTACCATTACCATTTCATTATGAAGTTCTTAGTCGTAACTCATTTATTAAAATAAATACATTTGCCAACATGGGTTCAGTATAATATGCAGAAAACTGTCATAAATGGCCTGTTCTGTAAATGAAGGTGTGGTAAAAAGAATAATAATTCTCCTTAAATGTCAGAAACGGAGCTGACGGTAAGAAACATATATAAAATGAAGAGCTGGACTGCAGTCACTCCTGCTTCCTTCTCTTCATCCAGGCAGGAAAAAAAAAGCAACCATCTTATCTCCCTTTCATTTGATTATCTTTGTAATCTGTGCTACATACTGAAAGCACTGGCTGTATTCTTTGGAAGACCACCAGAATTATATAAATGTATTTCTGTTCACCGAGTATGCAATTAAAAGGTAACAGGCTCCAAAAAGAACATCAGAGAAGCTGAAAAATGGCAAGGATTGCCACTAATCCTGTTTGAATGCACTGACATAATGGCATATCCTAACACAAGTCAGGCCATAGGTTGGAAAAAATGATGCCAAACAGCGCATATGATCTGCAACCCACTAACATTTTCTATTTTATGTTGGAAAGTCTGTCCACTCTAGAGATTAAAAATTAATCTAGAAAATAGGAATGTCTTTGTTAAACCCCAGACAATTTGTCATTCCTTAATTAGGATGTTCTTTAGTTGGTACATCTTTAATCAGAAATGACACCTCTCTTGATGTCAGAAATCAGGCCTTTAGGGAAGAAATAAAATTTAAAAGCAAATCCTGCAGTAGGAGAAGCCTTTTGTGTTCCTTAAGTTTCTTATATTTTAAGTACCTATAGGAAATGCTTTTCATTAGATGAAGAATAAAAGAAGCAAATGTTATTCTGCATACCCATGATCAGCATTTGATGATAAGCAGCCAAAAAGTGATTGTGACCTATATGTCCAAAAAATACGCTGCTGAGCATATTTTCTCTAATGCACTGCAAATGAGATCATGCATTGTATAGCTAGCATATGCATTTATTCTCTCATATTTGCCTTTGTAGAAAATTATAAAAGAATATTTTGCAGAGTAATGTAACTGTTTTTTCTTCTTTATCTTTATTAGTCTTTTGCATGGAGGGCAGAAGTAATGTGATTGGTCCTCTTCCTTACAGCTGTTGTGAGCAAGATGGATGAGAAGTGGTCATTGTGAATTATTATTTTGTTTCATATTCTAGACCACCTGTGAAAATGGAAGCAGATGGTGGATAGCAAAAGGGATGTTCTAAGTGTGGCAGTGTCTGTGGTGTCACAAAATACATGAGTTTTCCTCTTAGTCGTTATCTCCGTCATGAGTGTTTCTCGGGAGGATCTCATTTCTTAAAACAGCTTGCTGATACCTGCTTGCAGAAAAAGTTAGAGCCTTCAAACTACAGGAGAATTGAGGGAATTTCTAGGTGGGTTGCCTGACAGAAGCATCTTTTATTTCACCTTGGTAACTGTTCCCTTGCAATCCAGCTATGTTAACAGTTGTAGTGCAGGTAGAGAGGCAACCCTAACCTTGTCTGATGCTGTGATCCATGCCTTATCATGGCTTAGTACTAAAGGTAAACTGTACTTACCTAAAAATCACTTTTGGTTTGAGAGAGGAAAATACTTTTTATTCAGTGTTCTTATTGGAAATGTTCAAATTTTTCTGTGATAATGCCAACCAATAAAGCAATCGCTGAGCTGGAGATACAGGGAAAAGCTGCCTTTTTTCCGTACCCTGTGTGCTGTTAAGTGAAAGTTTTGTATTATTCATTAACCCAGTGTCATAGCAGAAATATGCTTGAGATACTTAGGTAACCTGTTTTCTGTTTCACAAATGTGTATGAAATACATCTGTTTGCAGAAACAGTGGCCTTTTTTTTTTTTTTCGTCAAATGTGATGAATGACATTGTACACTGTGTTGTTTTCAGGGGTCTTACTTTTTGCTCTTCCATTAGTGAGGTTTTAATCTGGTTCAAAGTTACATTATTTAGGAACTAAGAAAATAGTTGTTCTGTGTGTACAGGAGAAAAAAAAAAATCTGGAAATCTGTAATTCTTTAGTGAATGAGATGTAGCAGATGTTGCTAATGCTGTTTAGACAGCATATAGTGACAGTTTGTATTTTCTTTTCATATTGGAATTCGTAAAGTTTACTTACTATTTTTGTTGGCTTGGATAATAAACAGAGTCTCTATGACAACCAGGTGATCAGGCCCGGTCAGCATGGGTTTATGAAAGGCAGGTCCTGCTTGACTAACCTGATCTCCTTCTATGACCAGGTGACCCGCTTATGAGGGAAAGGCTGTGGATGTTGTTTACCTGGACTTTAGTAAAGCCTTTGACACCGTTTCCCACAGCATTCTCCTGGAGAAACTGGCTGCTCATGGCCTGGACGTGCGTACTCTTCGCTCGGTAAAAAACTGGCCGGGGCCCAAAGAGTTGTGG
>NW_009209644.1:0-6395 GCF_000690835.1 Fulmarus glacialis
GCGGGCAGCACCCGCCCGCCTGCCCACCCAGTTTCCCCCCCGGGGTCTCTCCTCTCCTTACAAATCTTCATGTTCCTTTCATACTGCTTTTCAAGCTGACCTTTTCTTTGCTTCAAAAGTCTCTTTGTAATTCCCTGGTAGTTGTTTAATCCCATTGATGGTCACCTTCCTCTTTAACGTGATCGGTTTGGAGAAAATGCCCTCCCAGACACTTTTAGTTGTGCGCTGTTTATGCCCTCACTGCTACCAAAAGTATGTGCTCTTGCTATCTTCCTTTTCTTACTACCCAGATATTTTCAACAGGTTTATCTCACAGTGCACATTAGGCCTTTGATTTGTATGTACTCCTTTCCCTTTTGCCTAGTCTTCTTGAATATTTCTACAGGAATATACCAGTTATGTTCTTTAACCTAAAATCTCTGTTATGCCAATTAACTCATAAATTTGCTTATATGCTAAAATTTTAGTCTTTCCTGTTTATTTTGTGTACTTTTTATACTGGCACACATACAGTTAAACTTCTCAGGAGACTGAAACACCTTTTTCCTGTCTGTTGTAAGACCCTTCCATGAAGAGCAAGAACATGTCTTTTATCATTTGCTTTTCCTCAGACTTTTAGATTTAATGCTTAGCTATGGCCTTATGTTTCCATCTACCATTGTTTATAGATTAAAGCCTTTCCCATGAGAGTACTAAGCCTCTATCTTTGTGACATAGAATCATTTCTGCTCAACAGCCCTTGTGCTTTCCCAGCAACATCAGCCACCCAGTCTTGTCATATAACCGTATGCCTTTCCCTATGGTCTAGAAAACATCAGGTAAAGAAGACCATAGCAGTATCTGTTTTTTTAATCACTCATCTGCTTATGGTTATCCCCAAAAGCACTGTTAACGTTCAGATGAGTGAACAGCACAGGGTAGTAACCAGTGAGTGGAGATTGAGCAGGATCTACTTTCAAAGCAGCCTAAGCTGCTGTCTCAGCAGCTGTCGGAGGTAGCACATCACCCCAGGACTGTTAAAGTGTGTCAAAAGGCTCATTCATTTCAGTCTCTAGAGAGCTACCAGCCACTACCCTTCACCTCCTCTTGAGTGTGTGACCATGAGTCTGACAGGCTGTGGAGTTCTCGTTTCCCTTCTGACATCAAGGTGGGACCATGGCACCAGAACCATATAATCTGTTGATTTCAGCAACAGCAATGTGGGAAAGACCTACCTCTAATTAAGGCTAACGCTAGTTCCTTCCTATGTTACAACACCTTCCTCTGTTGTTCCTTCTCTAGCCAGCTCATTTACATTTCTTGGAAATGTGGTTGAGTGCCACAGAGAGTTACCATAATCACAAATCGTCCAATAGTTTCCCACCTTTTTCCTAGAAGACTCCAAGTGGAAGCTTACCTGGCAGAAGGTGTCTTCATGTCCTTCAGTGTGAGAGAAATGCTGACCACAACCTGTGCAACTAATCTACATAGTGGAGTGCAGAATCTGGTTGCTTTTCTAGAAGAAGCTTTTGCAGGTGCAACAAGAGACAGCCTTATCAGCAGACTTATATTTGGAGATTTTATCTTCACAACAAGTGAAAAACCTTGTTTCACAAGCTCTCTTCCCTTGGATTCCCTCACGAAGTTTGCCTGCCTGCTGTTTTTGTTGGCTAACCTCATGATTTATTATGCAATGTTAAAAAAAAATAAAGATGTGATCAGAGAAACTGTGTTTCTAATTATAATCAGTGTATAGATGGAATGTTTAGTTTACTATCACCAATGTTTACCACTGAGATGGAAGTAATATGATTTTATTGCTTACAACAGTCTGTTTTGATCTCACAGTTCTTGCTCTTATTTTACTATTTAGGCTATTAATTCTGGATTAGCTTTCTTGGATAAAGAAAATTCACCACATAAACAGTAGTCTTCATAGACTTTCCATGAAAATTTAGTGTTATGTAGCTATGAACTTCAAATTCACATCTCACATGACCGTTCAATAGTTTCTACAGATGTAGATGAGCTAAAAGCATTACAAACTTCAACCATATTAGTATAGATACCCATGTTGTTATTGAAATTAAAAAAAAAAATCTCACAGTTTTAGTATCTTCTACAAGATTTTCATTTGATTTTTCATGCCTAAGGTACAGAATAATGTCAATATGACCACAAAATGGTAATTTACTGAAGTGGCTTAATTTGTGCTTCTTTGCTTTTAGATTATGCTGTCATGTTATACCTCAACAGCTAAAAAATGAATATAAGCAAAAAACCTTTAGAATCATTGAAAATCCTGTAACTTATCAAGTTAAAAGCACATTTTATTATTTTAAACAATGTGTATTAAAGGAAAATAATTTGTCCTTTGAACCATGTGCTAAAGTAAGCAACCCACAGGAAGCTTAAGTGGCAGAGAGAGAATTTCTGAAGTTGTAATGTTATTCAAAAGTGTGTACATAGACTGTTACTCAAGAAATACTGGTAACCCATAAGACAAGTTCTCTGAATACTTCAAATTATACAGATGAAAATTAAATGTAAATTACTGCATACAGTTTTAATGCACATATACTTTATTGTGTCAGCTTTTTATTATTAACCTCTATTTTTATTCATGCCTACCTTAGCCACAGAAGTGCCCCATGATCAAATTGAACATATTGAAGACATATTTTGTTATCAATTTATTACTGTTAAACCTATGTGTATAAAACCAGAAAATTTTTTACTTTATGTAAACAAAAGATTACAGACTTGATTTTTTTCCCCCTCTTTGTCTTTCTTTTGCTTTTACTATATAAGTATTGTCTCAAAGAGTTTACGTTAAGACATTTTTTCAAACAAAACATTAACTTTTCCTAAGTGCATCCATGATAAGCATTTTATTTTGCAACCATCTTTTAGCCTAATCCTTTTCTTATGTCACAGGAATAATCCTATATAAGTCATATATGTGTAAAACGGGATTTTTTTGCACATGCTGTTTTTACTGGCTGAAGCAACAGGTAGTTGGATCCTTGTGCCATGTTGAGTGATTGCCTCTTGCACGATTGTGTCTCCCCACCACTATCAGAGCTTACTTCCAATATCACTAATTTTAGTCAGATAACGCACTTGTATTTTCACACAGTAACAGGAAGAACATAATGAACAGCACAGCTGCTCACTGTGTCTGTTTTCCTTAATTCCCTAGTTCCCTTTAACTAAGGACAATGGCAACATGATTCTCTGTCAGAAATAAAAAAGCAGTAGTTAGTATGCGACTGTCCAGGTTTTGGCTGGGATAGAGTTAAATTTCTTCCTAGTGCTGTGTTTTGGATTTAGTATGAGAAGAATGTTGATAACACACTGATGGTTTTAGTTGTTGCTAAGTAACCTGTTAGTCAAGGACATTCAGCTCAAGAAAAGAAAAGAAAAGAAAACAAAACAAAACAAAAACACAAAAGAAGAACAAAACCAAACCCCTAAATTAAAAAAAAAAAACTGATATGCTACAATTTACTGTGAGACTTTAAAGTATATGAATGGTAGGCATGTTCCAGGAAGTAGCGATCGCTACTTCGTTATTGGTCAGTGCAGGAAGTGAGCAATTGCATTGTGCATCACTCAATTTGTATGTTCTATCATTATCATTATTATTTTCCCTTTTCTGTTCTATTAAACTGTCTTTATCTCAACCCACGAGTTTTTCTCACTCTTACCCTTCCAATTCTCTCCTCGTCCCACTGGGGGGTGAGGGGACTGAGCGAGCGGCTGCGTGGTATTTGGCTGCCTGCCAGGTTAAACCACGACAGCGACATAGCGAAGTAAAGCCCATATTTAGCCTAAAAGAGTACCTAGCAAACACTCTGAGACAAGAGTTTATATTTTTTAATAATTTTCAAGCACTAGTCTGAAACTCTTCGCTTTCTGCTCACCCTGCTTTTGCATGTCTGTATTGTGAGAGGCCTGGCAGTCATATGCTAGAAGCATGGCTGACCCCAGACATGCATATGGTCCAGAGGCAGCATGACCTACCCTTCTTATGGAGCAGAAAGCCCAATATGTCATAGTATAACAAATGCAGGCACAGGACTTGTTCTGCTTTTCCTCAGTGCGTCAAGCACCACTGCATTTGTTGTTGGGGAAAAATTTTGTGACCAGGATGTCTACAGGGAGAAGAAAGGGGAGGTTTAAGGCAGAATCTCAAGGAGCACTCCTCTCAGCTATAGTTAATCATCACAGAGCAGCTTACTCTTACCCAGCCTTTAAAAGCTTAGTTGAAGATCCATGGCCTGTGACAAAACAGTGTTCCTTCAGTGGGATTCACCGCATAAGAGACCTGCAATGGTAGCAAAGGGCAAACCCAGGTGAAATGAAAGATGCATTATACTAGACATTGAGCAGTACTGGAGGCAGTAAAGCACAATTCCTTCTAAGAACAATTTGTAGTAAACAAACCAGACATAACCAGACATTTGGCCCTGGTGAGGCCGCACCTCGAATACTGTGTTCAGTTTTGGGCCCCTCACTACAAGAAGGACATTGAGGTGCTGGAGCGTGTCCAGAGAAGGGCAACGAAGGGCAGAGAAGGGCAGAGAAGGGCACCAGCAACGAAGCTGGTGAAGGGTCTAAAGAACAAGTCTTATGAGGAGCGTCTGAGGGAATTGGGGTTGTTTAGCCTGGAGAAGAGGAGGCTGAGGGGGGACCTCATCGCGCTCTACAACTACCTGAAAGGAGGTTGTAGCGAGGTGGGGGTCGGTCTCTTCTCCCAAGTAACCAGTGATAGGACGAGAGGAAATGGCCTCAAGTTGCGCCAAGGGAGGTTTAGATTGGACATTAGGAAAAACTTCTTTACTGAAAGAGTGGTCAGGCCTTGGAACAGGCTGCCCAGGGAAGTGGTGGAGTCGTCATCCCTGGAAATATTTAAAAGACGTGTCGATGTGGCACTTAGGGACATGGTTTAGTGGGCATGGTGGTGTTGGTTAACGGTTGGACTTGATGATCTTTAGAGGTCTTTTCCAACCTTAATGATTCTATGATTCTATGATTCTATGATTCTATAATACGTTAAACATGGAAACAGAAGCAAAGAAGTTTTCTATGGAAAAAGAAAAAAAAAAGTCCCAACAAACAAACAAGCACGAAAAAAAAAAAAAACATTTAATTTTTTGGAAATGAAAGTAGATCTGTTTACTTGTAGTTTGTTTTCAATCAGACTGTGCTGTCCTTCCTATCAGGAAAAGGCATACACCAGCATGAAAGACTACATGTTTTTGTAATACTGCAAGTAAAAGTTGCACATCAAACCAGAAGACGACTTAAATCGTCTGTAATCTAAAGTCAGGGAAAGATATGATCAAGGGTAATGTTACATCTTTAACAAAATCTTCAGAAAAAAAACACCTAAAACATGAATGCATACTGAAGGCAAAACTGAAATTATTTAACATCAATGACCATTTTAAGGGGAACTCTATCTGGCTGAATAGTGTCCAGTTTTTTATACGATTTTCCAGAAGACTGAGGCAAAAACCAAATAATTGGGAAGGAACTCTTTAGAAGTCTCTATCTTGCTTTCCCTAGTAATGAGAGCAGACCCAATATAAAATATAAACCCAGTTATATTTTAAATGAAATTTCAAAGACAAAATAAAATGGCAACCTTCAAATACACTATTCACAGTGAGGAAATTGTTATTAGTGTTTACATACTTCAACATAAGTACATTCAAGGGTATACTATCAGTTTGATACTTGCTTATATAAATATTAATAGGAGTGAGGTGCAAATATCACAGAGAGAATAGGTGTAATTATTTAAATGGTTTAATATCAGCTTTATGGATTTCTGTAAAATGAAAACTTTCAATCTGTTAAAAAAGCAGAGTAACAAAAATAACCAAAGGGATGCAAGGTGTTACACAGAATTTAATCTTATGTCAAGGTTAAAAAGCTTTATTCAGTATAGTTTCAGTTCAAATGACATCACAGCCACTGAGGATTTTTACTTATTTCCTGTTCAGCTCAAAGTATAGACTCTAGGAGAATATTTTCATGATATTGACAAATTCCTTAAAAATCAACCTCTAAGTACAAGTAATATTAGCCTCTTCTATGTTGCATCTAACCCCAAGATTAAAACAGCAGCAACGTCATTGATCTAAAAGTTAAACATCCCATTGCTGCAGATCCCTTAACCATTCAAAATATTGACTTCAATTTTATTTACTGCCAAGAAAATAATTTTGCCTATGAAAGGAAATAAGTATCAATAAAATATTAGAGTTTTAATTATTACAGCACATAACTTCCTTTTAATACACTTCCAAGGCAATTTTCCCAGTAGAATTAGCAAAAGATATATTGTTTGCAGGGTTTATTTTCCTTCTCCCCTCCCCTCTCCCCTCCTCTCCTCTCCCCTCCTC
>NW_009209645.1:0-17546 GCF_000690835.1 Fulmarus glacialis
CTCCGCGCCCGCCCCGGCAGAGCCGGGGGCAGCGAGCCGCCCCCGCCGCTGCATGAGCCCTTCCCACCCCGCTAGCGCCTCCTCAGCCTCCAGGAATTAACAGCTAATTAACAAACTGATTGTCACCTGGGGGGGCTAGGGGGGAAGCCAAGCAAGCTGAAAGCCACAGCAGTTATTTCGGGTGCGGGATTCTCCCTGAGTACCCTGCCCCCTTCCAGCCAGCCCCAGTGAAAGCCATCAGGGGAGGAACTACCCCCCCTTGAAGAGCAGCTGCCAGAGGCAAAATGAAGCCTCACCCGGTATGACCAACCCAGGAGTCATGGGGCTGCTGGAAAATCTTCTCTCCACACTACAGCACCCAGCCGCGCGGGACTGGGCATTACGATTTGAAAAGAAAGTGAATAAATAATTCTGCCAGCGATAAACGGGATGCAAAAAATCTGTTTGTCTGGAATCGTGTGCTGCATCAATGTTGTATTTTGCCCAGAGTAGTGTGTCATGCTACAAGAAATTCGAGGGGTTAATAATTTGGTTGTCCTCTCCTCTTTCAAACGTTATGAACCTGACCACTTCTAATCTGAAACTTTTCTATATGATGCTTCAGGGAGCTTGCAGTATGTTTTTAGCATTGTATCCAAACAAGATGCTTCCTTTATTAGAAGAGCAGCTCCTGGGTTTTTTGGTGCCTATCACTGGGAATGACCAGAGGTGGAGTATGTTCTCAGCAGCAGTTTTATACTGCCTATATGTACATGTAATAACAGATTAAAAGCAGGGAAATTTTGTCTATTCTTAAGGGACTACCCCACTCTGTAGCCTGCTGAGATGGCTTTCAATGTATTCTGGGCTGAGAACCAAAGTTCAGTCCTCTGTAATTTGTCTTGCCTTGAGCTGAAAATACCTTTGTACTTTTGCCCCTTCTCCCATGAGGTTCCTCAGGTCTTCACCCTTCACATCCTGGCCTTTACAAAACCAAGCTGCTTCAAAGTATATGGCTAAGTTATCTGCCTTCTAAAATTAGTTTATTTAACTCTGCTATATCTTTTTCCTATTAGCTCTCGTCTCTTCTGTCCTTATCCTTCAATTCACCTAAGTATTATAGGCACAAAGCCAATTTAAAAAATCATTAAGGTTGCACAATGAAGGAGTCAGAAATTAGGAAATACCAGAAGATGGGTTATGTGACTTCACTTCAGTCCCCTTGCTCGTACATTTCATGACAGTCTTAAATTATGTAGTCCGGTATTATTTTGTTCTGGCCTTGCTTTATTTTCCAAGGCCTCGCCTTTGTTTAGGATACAGGATGGACTTACTCTTGGCATGTGCCAGATTTTTGCCGAACAAGATACTGGGACTATTCATCACAGAGGAGTGTAGGAAACCTTGAGGAAATGAATGCTATTCCTGCCTCTGTTCCAGACAGGATGCCTGTGCTGCAGATGCATCTTTTGTGCATGAGTTCATGGGCATGAGCTAATTTCACGCTAGCTAACCTGGGTATTGGTAACAGCCTAGCATGGATCTTGGGGCAGGCTGAAAAACACAGCGGTAAAGAACATGAACGTGCTGTTAGCAGGACTGAGCCGCTGGCTCAGAGGGGCCAACTCAAGTTACCTATGCATCTCTGAAGCTAGTCAGACGCATGCAATGTTCCTATGGTGATACTATGTGATGACTTAGAAGAAGTCATTTGATTTCACAGCTGGCTGTAAGTTATGTGCTTGTCAATTTTCTGGGAGTCTTCCACAAGGCATGTAACTTTAGGAAGAGCTAAGCATTTGCATTTGCGGCCAAAGTCCACAGAAGATGTAGTGCTGTGTGAACAGAGGACCTGTTTCTCACAGTTTTATTCCCTTGCATTAAAGGCAGCGTGTGTAATAAATATGAAGAATTGTATCTAAGATACCTGAATACACCTCTATCTGGAATAAACTGCAAAATCCCAAATTCTAACTACACTGGTCAAATAATGTAATAATCTAATTTGTAATAATGTAATTTCACTTCAGTTTCTTCTGGCAACTGTAGCTGTCCAAGACCAGCAACAGAATGAAAGCTGGTGTTTGTTGTCATCTGAGTATGTCAAACCAAATTCAAGGATTCAAATGGCAATTCGTACAATTAATATGGTGCAAAAAGTTTAGTTCCTAGCTGTTTTCAAAACGATCTGTACAAGCAAGAAGTTAATAACTAATCTGCAACACCAATGAATTTATTTGCCAGAAAGTCTAAGGAATCACTTCTCTGGGATATATTCTATTGCACATAAAGAGTATCAGCAATGATTTGGCAACAATGAGTAGCCTTCAAAATGCTTTGGAAAAGGATGACTAGCAGGAAGTCAAATGAATGCTCCTGCAAGCAAAAACAATGCATGTGACCAAAAAGTCAACAGATTTTTTTTTTTCTATTTCGGTTCAAAATCAACTGTCCTGAGACACAAACCTCTCCCCAAACCAAACATAAAAGCCACAGAAACCTTTAAATGCAAAGCAATAAATAAATCCAAATAAAATGGAGTCTTATTTAAGTTCCAGAAGAAACTATGTACCTCCTGAGTCACTACCTAACTAAGAAAATGTTGCAGCCAGACTTTACCCCAGCTTGCAAAACCAGAGAAAAACAAAGATAAAAATTACAGGAAATGGAAGGGAAAAAGTGTTGAACACGGGAAAAGCAAAACTGTGGAGAACATGGAATAAATAGACTGGAAAGTTGTAGCATCATGAAAGTGATTTCCTCCCCGACAAGCCAATAAGCAAATGACTAATCAGGTTCTGTGTATGCAATGCACCACGCAGTCTACCATACATCTCTGGTCCTAGAATTAAAATGCAACAGAACTGTCCCCCTTTATTAATTACTTTAGGAGATTAATGCATTTACAGAAATACAGGCTGTCACAACATCCCTTCTCCACTCATTTTCTAGCTTTACTACCTACCATCATAGTCTGATCCTAATCTTCTTTATGTCGCACCGTGAGAACAGCCCTGAGTCCTATACATGCCCCGATCTCTGCTACTGAGCTCCAAAACCTGTCTCAGCACAACTCTGTTTTGTAGAGTCTCTCAGTCCCCTTGCCCAGATGCTAGGGGACTGCTCTCCATTGCATTGACCGCTCAAGCTGTAGCAAGCACCAGTCTTCACGTAGTTTGTTTAGTCACCAATTTGTGGTCGCATGATGTTTCTTCCAGAGACTCTTTGCCAGGAGACAACTTGCTAAAGCCTGTCCCAGGAGCTTTAAAGAATCTGGTTAGTTGCTGTAGGACATCTCATCAGAACCCACAGCATTTGTCATGACTTCACAGCACACAACCCCCACCTCGTTCGAGGTCACTTTTTCAAGACCTGGTCAACCAAAGAGCTACATCAGGCTCTGACTGCTCTCATGGTCCCTAGGGACTGCTTTTTCTGGGAAGCGCACAGAGTGCTTTCTCCTGCCCCGGGCTGTGCAGTGCTCCTGTATGCCGTCTGGGAGAAAGAATACAAGCAAACAAAACATATGACAGCAAGAAATGTCATGGAGGTAACCCAGGTAGGCTGAGACAGCCTCCCTCCCAGCCAATCCAATGCAATCTGAAGTGGTGAGCGCATTAGGAAGCGCCGTTTGCCAACCAAAATTAAGCCCTCAAGGCATGTATCTATATATAAGAGCATCTGTAAACCCATAGAGAAATACATTATCCAATAGTCACTAAACATCCTTGTTCTTACTAGGCATGTGCAGGGGAAAAAACAGGTCAAAACACACCCACTTGAAGAGCACTGCTAGCAAAACAACAGGAAGGAGAAAGGGAAAGGGTTTGCAAAATTATGGAAAAATGCGTTCCGAGCATCTAGTGGTTTTCACCAGGTCAAGAACAACATTAAACCACAGATTCCTCCCCTCCACTTGTTGCCTTATTTCCGTTAAACTATACTGTCATGTGGAACTCAAGTTCCTCACTTGTCCCCGCCATCCTTCCTTGTTGCCAATATAGCAGCACGACTCCACTTCTACATGCACCCAAGGGTAACCCAAACCGAAGCTTCACAGCACTGAAAGCAGCCCTTCCCTCAGGGAAAGGGGGCAAGAGCTGATGCTTCCTCCCCTGGCAGGAGACAAACCTCTCAAGATCCATCTCTCCCACCCATCTGATGGGGACATGGCAGTCACCTTCCCACCCTGTAGCTCACGGGCACACAGTGGACTGCTGTTCACAGAGGACGCTGGCTGTGGCATCTGGCACAGGGGAAGACTGGGAGAAGGAGAGAGGTGAAATGGCACACAGGAGGGAGTAACCAGCCAAGGGGTGGCGGGACGGTGGGAGGCCCTCATTTGCAGTCTGCTGCTAGGTCACAGCCCCGGTGCCACATGCAGGCGGACTCGGAGCTCAGAGAGAACAAGAAGTCCTTGAGCCTGTGGCTCTTGGTCCCTACTCTCTTGGCCTCGTGTGCCAGACTGACTGACGTAAACTGCTTTTGGAAGATGAAACACCTGTCCTTTTATGATAGCTCTGTCATTCCTACAGTACCATGCCAGGACTCACTGCTCCCTGTCTCCTTTCCAAGGAGAGGCCAGCATGTGAGATGCCTTTTGCCATTTTAAGCACAGCTTAATGCCCAGTTTCTTTCTCTGAGCATTTCATAAAAAAGACCTCCCTGCTTTTCCCTCTGACTCCCCATCACACAGCCTATCATTCTGGCCTCCAGATCCCCAAGTTTCTGTCCTGTGTCCTGTACAGCTAAGTCATTATTACAAGTGCTACGGCAGCTACTCAGGTCTCAGATATATAACCTTTCAACTTCAAACTTTTGGCCCACTTCTTTGGCCAGTGTTACCTGGTCTGGATTCCTTTACTGGTTTGCAGCAGCAAAAATCTGGGAACAGGTGTACAGTTTTTCCTCCAGATACTCTTCAGATTGGGTCTGTGCATGAAAATATGATGTAGCAAGACAGGACACAAAACAGGGCTCTAAAAGTTATACAAATAGCTATGATTAGACTCCAAGAAGGAGGAGGGTGAGAAGGCTAGGTGAGCCACTGTAAGTCAGGAATGGTATGACAGAAGCTGCTAGAAGCCTTGTCATATGTGAACAGCAGGCTAATTTCAATAAGAGACAGACATGGGCTGAGAAGGAGAAGAGTGCTTTGCATGTTTCTTACATTTGAGTTCAAGCTGCACTCCAAGTCTTGGATGTAGGTACAATAGCCAGGAGAATTTTAAATGCATTTCTTCCCATGACTGACTTACCTGATTACAACTCTGCCAGGTAATGACCATTGCTACGGGCCAGATGGTCACTTGCAACAGGTCAGAAGAAACCAGTAGGTACCCACACAAAATAGGGCTGGAGGCACGGGAGAGGAAGTCGTTCCTTCATGGCACTCCAGGCTGAACAGAGCAGCCCTACGGCAGAAAAGGCTGGCTTGGTCTCCATAACTCGGGAGAGCAATAGCTCATGGAGCGGACTTTTCTTTTTTACTGCTCTGCTCCTGTTCCAAATGGGAGCCAGACCTGACCCATGTGAATATGATCACTAGACCAATATCCAAGACATTTGCAATCTTAGTACAATACTCCTTCTATTTCAGTATTTAGCCATTTCATCCAGACAAGTGGAAAACATCGAGTGATCTTTGCAATGTATTAAAAAATAGGCCATCTGTCATTTAACTCATCATCATTTAATTCGTCATAAAATTCCCCATTGTACGTGAACAGGAAGCTCCACTTCCAGCAGCCCAGACCACCTGCTCACAGCCTTTGTTTTTTGGGGGGTGGTTGTTTTTGATTTGGACACCTCATTGAAACCTGGTCTTTCTTGTCTGCAGCTAAAATATAATGGTGCAAGAAGAGGTCTGTCACTGAAATGTTATTAAAGAAACACTGCTGGGAATTGTGCCATGGTCAACTTTAACTTCCTAGATACTATTTGGGAAACAAATGCTTCTAATAATAAACCTGGGCCCAGCTAACCACTTGTACAATAGCTGAAAGATTTCTTCTCAGTAGTCACTGAGACAAAAAGATACAACCCCAAATTAGTAAGTAATGAAGACACTCAAAAAACAGCTGGTCATGGAAAACAGCATTGGGATGAGTACTCAGCAACTGTTTCCATTTACATTGAACAGAATAACAAACAGAAGCAGGTTGGTAATGAAATTTTTCAATTTCAGAAGGGCAAACTGTCTAAGAAAACTGATTTGTGAATTTACCTGGACTGAAGAGCTGAAAGACTTGAATGTGGAGGGAGATTGGACTATATCTAGATCAAAGGTATAAAAACTATCCTATGTATATATTCTAAGCAAGAGAAAAATCTTCTTGTGAAGCACTTTAGGCCTGAGTAAGTGAAAAACAAGACTATAGAGAGGTTCTTTGGAGTCACAAATAGTAAACAATCCTGGTCAGCAGATAGCTATGGTGAAGAGATAGAGATGCAAAGAATTAAGGCCAGATTTATCAAAAGTCAAATGAGCTAGGACATGCAAAAGATGATTGAAGTAAACAACAAATAAATCTTCAGCCATTCACAGGAAAGGAGAACATGCCTTAGATAAGATAGTATTTCTCTATTAAAGGTAGAGAAGCACGGATGCAAGTGTACAAAACTCTGCTGTTTCCCCCAGAACACAGTATATGATTTGGGCTCTCACACTCGAGAAGAAAACAGTTCTGGAGAAGATGCAGAGAAGGGTTACACGGAGAATGGACAGCTCGTCTTGTGAGAGCAGCTAAACAATGCTGGCATGAGAACAAAGGGGTACAAACTGGCTGTGAATTTAATGAATTCCTTGCCATAGCAGAAACCTGGAGACTTGCTAGTGCCTTTGCTCTGCTTTCTGCTCCTCTGTCTGCGGCACATTATCCTTTTGCTCTTTGGCCTTTTCCTACAAGCCTCAAGTTGGTGGTAAAGCATTGGAAAGGACCCTTAGCACAACATACATTGGTGGGGTGTGAAGGAAATGTTTTATGAATATTTTTGAACAAGAAACTTGCCATGCAAAGTTGCATGGCCATGCCTCAGACCTTCCAAGTCCCTGAGTACTATGGCTCTTCTGGTGCAAAATCTGTCCTCCTGTTCTTCGCACCCACTCCCATAGAGAACTCCATCCCATTAACATCACCCTCAGGTCTGGCAACCATTGCCTTCAGTCTTGCTAGAGAAAACATCCCCTCTTTCTTGGGAACCCATTTGTACTCAGCTTTTTTTGGGAACTCGTTCTCCTAAAAGGCACAGGCATACCTCTAGCCTTTTCCCACTTTGTGAAATAAAGCCTGCTTAAACCTGCCAGCCAGGAATCAGAGCCTGGGGTTCGTTTCCTTTCTTGCACCTATAAAAACCAAGATAGCTAGGTACTTAAAATGCCCTCATGCCTGTTACATGTAATTGTCTATGGTAGTGGGAGGACTGAATCGGATGACACCAGTGGTCTTTTCGGTCCTGGTGAGCACTCGTTAACAGTGAGACTGGAAATTACAGGAAATCATAAGCATAATCATAAAAGAAGTTTGGGCAATCCCCCTTGCAGCACAAGGCAGGGCAAGAAGCTCTGCTCATTTCCTATTGATTGGCATAAATAAGTCTGAAGCAGGTACCTGCACTCTTGGCAGATGGGACTCAGTATGCCTCTCCTCCTGTCTTTTTGTCCATGCTCTCGATCTGTGTTATAAGCAGGAAAATGATGGTGATCCACTTGAAATTAATAAAACCAAAGATTTTACAGCAGTTCAGTAATAAAAAGGTGACCTCCTCAATCCAGACTCTCGGTGGTGCTTAGCCAAATTGTGCTGTACAAATAATTCAAATGAGCCTTTAGCTCAGCAGAGGAGTCTTGCCTGTTCAGTCAGCTCTCACTGGGTAAAGGCTAAAAGTACTGGCAGCAGCTTTTAGGCAGCTCAGACAGTCCCTTCCCCCTGCACTGACCTTGGCACAGGCTTGAACTACACTCTACCAACTATACGCTACTGCAGGCATATTTAACCTTGATCCTTAATTAAATGTGGGCTCTTTCAGCAGTAGAGGTGAATCCAGAATACTTGGAACTGGATTCCAATCTCCATGGAGCTACCAGTTTGGAAAGCACAACAATGGGATCAGAAGCGAGACCGCTGTTATGTCATTAATAGTCATCTCCTTCAGCTAACAGAGAGGTGCAGCGAGCAGCTCTCCTCCCCTGCAGCTGGCTCTGCAGGGAGCACAGGGTCAGGTTACGTCTTCAGTGCCTGTTTTAGGAGCTATCTTAGAAGCAACCTCACCAGCATACATTTAATATGACTCCAGCACAATGATGCCACTGAGGTTTCACAGCCTTGTTACAGCAATCATGATTTGCTACTTGGTTTTCTTTAGCTGGAAGTGAGATTTAGAAAGCAGATACATTTATCTGCCTCAACATACTATTTAAGTGTACAAGTAAGTGGGTCAGTGTGAGATTGTCTCCGCTTAATGGGCATCATTTGAAGCCCTATGGTCTTTCACCTCTCTCCTTCCTCCGTTAAAAGCATGGAAGGGCTAAGCCAGAATACCTACAAACACACACACACACACACGAGTTTTTTGTAACTGGCCAGTGTTTGCAGTGACCTAGCTGAGAAGAGGCTCAAACTCGCACCTTACAGAAGGATGACCAGAATTAAGTAACTTTCTCTCCCTGGCACAGCTGATGCTTGCATCATTACTCATGCTTTTGGGCTGGTCGTTGAACTTGGTATGACCATGTGGAAGTGTCTGTTATCTCCAGCAAGAACAAGGGAAGCCAGATATTCACACATGTAGTGAACCAGATGTTGCCTTCAGTTATACTTATATAAATCTAGATTTCATGTCACTGAAACAACTTTTAGTTGAGCAGAATCCACCTCATTGCCTGATAAGGATGACACATATCTTGATTTTTCAGGTCTTTCAGACCAGTAGGCAAATATAAAGGAATAAGACTAGGCTACATGAAAGGAAAGAAAAAGGGTGGCTTAAAAACAAACAAACAAACAAAAATGTTGAAAAGATTTTTTTGACATTGCACAGGTTTAGTGATTTTTTTTCAACAAATATTACCTGTTTTTTGACAATAACTTCTACCTATGTCCAAAGCGTCTGAAAAAAGAGAGTTTGAGGCAACACTGCAGTTCAGTTCAGACGCATCATGGTCCAGATCTGTCTTCAATTGCTGGGATCTACGGGTCCTGTGGACAACTGTCAGATGACTCTGAAAACATTTCAGAGCTTAGGAATAAGAAGATCAGGGCAAGCTGTAGCTATAAACCTGAGGAAGAGGATCAGTTTTGTTTTAAGCCAGTGCAGATCTGATGTCACCATGAGATACCAAGAGGCAGAAATTCTTTGAGAAGATTTGTATTAGCTGCCTCTGACTCTGCAGCCGGTCACTGCTGGCGCCGTTCCATGGGATGTTCAGCCATCGTTATGCAGACTGCTTGCTTTTCCTCATCTACAATTACAGTTGTTAGTGAACTTTTAAGGAATACATTTTAAATCAAAGACAAGAGGCACTTTTCCCCTGGGATCCTCCTTGAACTCTTGCTGGTTTACTCACTGAGCTCTTCAGAAGTTCAGCAGACAGACTTTGGGGAGTGCTTCTGGTGTCTTGGCCCACAGACAGCCTATTAAGCAGATTTTTTTTTTTTCCCCAAAGTCAGGAATATCAGGAGCCCTACAGATCCCAGCAGTCCTCTGGGGAAGGAATGTCCAGGATTTTCCGATTCCTTGCCCCAATAGTCTAGAAATCAGAGAATCACAAATGCTCCCCTCCCTCTCCTGCCATCCCACTACATGGGCTGAAAGGGAACAAAAAAGCCCATGTTTGCTTCTATGGCAAACCCAGGGGCTTTTGAAATCGGAAGCCTGCACTTTCTTAATCTTTCTCAGTCCTAATTTGTTGAAATTAGCAAGCCAACATTTTTCAGATTGCTGTTCCGTGGAGAGTTTAGCAATTATCTTTCACTGCAGTTTGGAATGAAAACAGAATTGCTGATTTTCAGAGTCATTTGCAGTGTGAATTTACTGTTCTCTCTTCCTGCCTCTGCTTTGGGAAGTGTCAGAATTTTGTCTTTGGAAAGAAAGACGGGCAAATACAAGTCTGAACAAGAGGTAATTAATAATTGTCTGCAGATATTACAGTGGCTAGTTTGAAGAGGAAAAGCCTCTGACAGATTAAAAAATATGCATTTCCAAAAATGGCTCTAACCTTTGCCATGAGAATAGAAGAGATTTAAAGGAAAAAACAATATTAAAACTACAGTGAAAAAAATTGTATGTGGAGATTTGCAAAAGTATATCTAGTATGACCACTGTTACAGCTGGTTTCACCTTATGACTTTAGCGCTTTTTTAGGGATCAGTTTTACTGAAAATGTTGATGATGCAATGTTTGGCTGTTGAGCTGATTAAACTGAGAAAAACCAGCTTTCCCTAAACAACAGGAAAAAAAGAACAACCAAAACAAACCATACCTTTGACTAGGAAATAACTTCTTAAAATCAACTACTATAAACCAGAATTCAACAGAGAGCCTGAATCAGATTATTTTATCTACCAGCATCTCTAGATGAAGTGTATCCACAGTCCTCCGAGGCAATAAAGAGACAGACAAGCTGATTTAAATACTGGGCAAACAAACAAAATGCAGATCTGACCATCCTGATTTTTGTCTGTGGTCTAAAACAATTCTACTCCCACACATGTGTTTAAATTCTATACTATGAACTTTAAACAACCTTTTTTTTCATCAAAGCAAAGAAATTAAGGATGAAAGATGCTCCACTTTGGAGTAAGCACTCATTTGATTAGTATATTTGATGCTATGCCTGCTGAAAAGGAACAGAAAATGCAATTGCCAATGTAAAAAAGAAAAATAAACAATGATTGGTATCCAGGCCA
Organism: Fulmarus glacialis; assembly: GCF_000690835.1. Taxonomy (NCBI): domain Eukaryota; kingdom Metazoa; phylum Chordata; class Aves; order Procellariiformes; family Procellariidae; genus Fulmarus; species Fulmarus glacialis. Next base: position 10,887 of record NW_009209645.1, read on the forward strand.
TGGACCTTTCTTCCCCCCAGTTGATAAAGCAATTGTGATTGTTATTAGTTCTTGCTTTCAGCTAAACAAGCTACTTTTTTCTGGCAAAATTGGTACAGGTTTCTTTGCAGGTTTCACCTATGCAGATTGGTCAGACTCACATTTACTAATACTTGGGCTGATGGGTGTGCTTTATCAGCTATGGGAAAAAAAAGTCCATGAAATACCAGTGTTAAAAAAACCCAAAACCAAAACACAAAATCCCAAAACTTATTCATCCTTACAATACAAATTTTCTGCTGTTTGTTTATGCATGGAGGCTCAGCTGCATCTAATGGTTTATCTTGCTATGTGTTTTATCCCTGAACACAACATGGTCAATTGTCAATATCAAGTCTGCCAATAATTTATTTTGTAAAAAGCAAAAGACCCAAACCTAATTATTACAAATAATAGCACATTTGTAGATTAATGAAGTATGTTTGATAAGTTTATCTGTTTGTCCTGTTCTTCAGTTGCCTACAAGCAAATCTTGATACTGTAAATTTGCTCATTTGTAATTACTGCTGTAATTTTGGAGGGAAAATTACAGCTGGATTTGCAGCATCTTGGTTCAAAATTTGTTTTAGTTGGCTCATATGAAAGTAATCACTAAAACCCAAACAAATAACAACAAAACCCCCCCAAACCAAGGGAGGCAAGCTCAGTATTTAGTTAGAGTTTTGTTCAAAAATGGACCTTGACTGTTTGTAATACTGTAACAGTTGCAGGGATAAGTCACTTGGGATAACATGAGAAACATTTTGTGGTGTGCAAGGAGGCATGGGTACGTGCTGGGGTGGGGAGGTGACAAGTAGCAAGAGGGTCCTCACCAGTGAAACTTTGAATGAGGAAAGGACGTGACTCAGACTTTCAAGAACTGCCAAACAATCGTAGAAATGTGTTCCTGGGGTGACCTAACAAGTGTTTTGTCATGCTCAGTCAAAATCCTGTTCGTTCCCTGAGAAGGAAATAACTGGAATACGTTTTTACTGTAAGTAGCTACAAAACCAGTCAAGTTTTCATTGCTTGAATTACTCAATGCGTGTAAAGTTGCAGTAATGATTCCTGCAAATGAAAACGCTTTCAGGAAACAAGAGCGGTCTGGTCTGTGCTACTTGACCCAGCTGGCTTCTAACACCAATAGTGAGCGTCCATAAAGTTTTGAACACCATCTCCATAACACTAGTGGCTTTTAGTGTGCTTCTTATCAGGTGCCCCCACACACCCCTCCTCAGAAAAGGAGGAACTGCAACGAAACAAAAAAAAAAAAAAAGTTTGTTTCTCTAACACAGCCTTGGTGCTCTGGCTAGCCAGTACAGCTTCACAACCCAGACATTTCTGTTTGAACTTGGATTTCCCAGTAATCCACTGATCAACACTACTGAATGGCCAAAGTTTAAAGGAACTAACTGAGGCAAAACTGATGTTAAATCTGAAACTCAAGTTAATAGTCCTGGGTATTAACATTCTCCCTCCACTACACAGTAAGTGGCCACCTTTAAAAAGCCACCTAGTTACAGCTACCTGGAAAAGCCTTAAGCTCTTCTTGATCTGTCTTACCTACCGGATCATGCTTTAGCTCTCTAATAAAACCACAAGACACAATCACGGGGCACAGTCAACTACACACACTTAAGGAACCATATGCATACACCCAATATTTCCTCTCTTCCCTTCATTATGGCCATTTTGGGTTTTAAATCAGATCTCTTGATTAAGGTATAGCTGGTATGCCACAAATTTCTTAGCAATTGAAGATAAAACCAACAGAGAAGTCTAGTAAAGCTATTCTAGGCCAGCATTTCCACAAATGAAGAGCTATACTCACTATAGCACCAATTTGTTCCAATCTGTGATGTCTGTATTTACCCATACATGAGCTGCAACCTACCTCTTAACTTGGGTCTTAACTATTTTCCACGTGGATGCGTTTTCAGTAGTCCTCTTTCATATCCTCTCGCCAAGCTCCCTCTTTTCTGTTCTGCTCTAAAGCATGGCCATTCCCATACTTTCATTTATCTCCTCAGGCACCTTATCCTTCAGTATCCTGGGTTTTTTTTCCCTCCCTATGAAAAGAATAACACATGTACAAAAGGCTTGTCTCCCTCTTCAGTCCTCCTTTCACCACCCACATCCCTGATTTCTGTCCAATTCTTCAGCCACTTGGAAAGAGACTCCCCTGATCCCAGGATCTGCCCCCACAAAAAAGCCCCTTGAAAAGCCAGCCCTGTATGGTGCTATCCCCACTGCTCTCTGTTCTTAGCCTAGTCCATCAGTTTGTCCAAAGTCTTTTGGCTCCAATCTTGGAAAATGTTTGAAGAAACCCAAAAGTTTTCAACAAAACTCTTCTACTACTATCAGTCACATTTTTTTAAAGATCTATTTCACTTGAACTTTGGTATTCCTGTTTATGTGGTACTGAATCCACAACACACTTATGCTTTGTACATTACTGGTGTGATGGATACACCTGTTGTAACGACAGTCAGTAGCAGACCTACAGTATAACATTTTCAGCAACTGTGGCTCCAGCTCTGGCTATTTTCAAAAACATTTTAACTGAACTGCTCTTAAAATTAGCTAGGAGTTTTAGAAATTTTTCTTTTTGGATCAGTCCTTCATGTAGATGACATGACCTTCCTGTTCCTGAAACAATTGTGAGCACTTTATGCGCTACAGCTGTGCTATATATAACTAAATACTGTCCTGGAAGATGGTATTTATGCCTCCATCAAGAGGTACCACTGCTCTAGCACCAGGGCAGGCAAAACAGTGTTCGTACTAATGATTAGTGTTCATAAAAGATTTCTTGCGCGGAATTTATTGAAGGACAAGTTTTCCACTTGATTTACAAACACACATGAAACTGAAAATACCACCACAGCTAAAGACTGTTCCTTCAGCTTCAGTCAACAAATTGTGGAACTTAACTGTTTTCTTCTGGTACTCTCATCAATGTAGTTGGAAATGAGTACGCAGTTTTTCATAAATAGCTCCAACATCTTCCTTGACTTCCAAGAACCCTTGATAATGACCCAACCTGTCATAATAGTCAGGAACAATGCTAGCAGACACTTCTATGCATGTTAACAATCTCTGAAAGTCAAATGAGAAATATAAAAGAGGACACAAAAGAGAAAAATATCCTGAAGAATTCTGAAAATGCTTTTGTTTTATGGTGTAGAACATATGAGCCTGATCTAAACCACTGAATGCCTCTCGAAATTAAAAGTGGACTAAGTGTTAGGCTTTACAAAGGGGAACAAGATAAGATACAAAGGTGCAAAGTATAAAGCCTTTAATACATCTTTAAAGAATATTTCATCTGGGCTGAAAAATGGGATAATAGACGACAACAAAGCCCTTGACATTAATCACAAATAGCAATTTCACCCAATGCTCCTGTGATGACCTTGATGAACGTGCCTTGTAATAAAATGAAAGCATCAATATTGCATTATGATTTTACCTCAGTGTAGCTGGCAGTTGAAGGAGGGTGCCTACCATTAGCATTCCTGTTAAAATCAGGAAGGTGCTTTTCAGACAGTGTCCCAATAGCTCCCATATTCAGCACTTTTGTTCATGTCACAGAATGGCCTCAGGGCACATGGACTGGATTTCTTTTGGACAAAACAAAATTAGAAGATGTGCTTGATAAGCTCAAATTGGGTGCTCCAGCTGCCAAAGGGCAGTCAGGCCACGGGACCTGACTAGAGCCAGTCCAAATTAACCACCTTAAAAAAAAGTATATATCGTAGATACTGGGTCTTCAGCACTGTTTGCTCCACAAATCAATTCCTATTGTGCTGTGCTACTCACTAACACAGACATGGCCATAGTCACCTTGAGGTAAAATAGATCCATATATGTACAAGTATGCAAGTAATGCCTCCACAACTTCCTCTTAGTGAAGAGGACAAGACCTCATCGCCAAAAAGTGTTTGGAGTTCTTCCAGTCTTTCACTAATTAATGCTTCAAGAACTGGCAATTCATTTAATTTTTACTGAAATGGTATTTGGAAATTTGCGACCAGCAAGGCTTGTACAGACTAGCACTTCTTGTACAGACTAGCACTTCTGTGAGTCAGCGAGTAGAAAACTTGAGTTGCTGCGCCCCTCGGTAAACACTTCCTGCTGGAAGAAAAAAGAAGCATATTACTGTACCATGCTCTTGTTTTTCTTACTAGATAAAATTTCCTATCGATTTCATAAGCATCTCTTCCCTCTACTTTGCATGCTTTGTTTTAAAACTGTGGGGGCAAATGCCCTTTTCTGAGTTAATGTGCAAATAGAAGGCAGCTTGAAAATAAAGCTTCTAGTGTTCAAACATAATTATCACATGCATGTTTGAGAAATATGGTTAAGTAACACATAAGAAAATCCTCTAGAGCTATATCTTTCTTAGTTGTTTATTTTTTTAAATTATTATTATTTTGCTGTTATATTTCTCATTGTTGCTTACAAAGCTTCATTAAGGTTAGCAGTCATGGGAATTTTCCACAAGGTCCCTTCCAGCTACAGGTGCTCTTCCTGCAATGTCCTGTAATATCACTCAGAACATTTATGGCCAATGAAACATAAATACCCATAAGTTATTTTATGCACACAATATTCCCAAAGATACTTTGTCATTATGAAATATTTCATGATAACATTAGACATTCTACAGTAGACAATGAGTAAGTCAGGAAGATTCCCAGCTCCTGAATCAGTGGCCTAAACACATCTCCCCTAACAGTAACATTTGAAGTCTTATAAAAAGTACAAAACACATCATTGCTCCTGCAAAAAATGGAAAACTTACTTTTAGGCAGCAAGCTGTTCCTAAAGCAAATGACTGAGAACAAGATCTGTCTTTGCACAATTGCTCCAATCCATTGTTGTTTCTCTGGCATTCTTTCCATTTCGATCAATGTAACTTTCCTCATGGCCTGAATGGGAAAGGATGAATTCTTTATGACAGATGCTCATTTCTTCACCTTCAGAATCTCAACAATGATCCTCATGCTCCATGGAAGAGGACAGCTGGCCAAGATTTGGGTCTACCCACTCACCTGACTCTGACTTGGTTACACTGATTTAGCTAAAGTAGCTACCTATGTAGACTGACAATCTGAAATTGAACTAACAACAGATAATAGACTGAATCAGCTTCAGCTGTTTATGACTTAAGAAAGAGCCCACAAAAGGTACCTGCACTGATTAAAGTAAATTGATTGAGTCAAACTAATGCAACTGTCTTGATCATCTTCCTGTCAGTTTTTCAATCCTCCATTACTTAAGAGGGACCCTGACATAGGATTTTTCCTGGAAAATGCAGATAAAACAATTCTCTTCATCTACTCAAAAGACTTTTCTAATTAGAGTGCATGTGGTGATCATCTGGAAAAGATCATGACAAGGTGGAATGAACAGAGATCGAAGGCATAAAAACTGTTATACTTAAAGCCTAACGCTGTTTGGGAAAGCCTGCTTTTGTGTGATTTCATTAATTGGGGTTACGCACTTGCTGCACTATGTCAGCCAGACTGCTGGTGAAAATATTTAATGATGTTTCCTTCAGATCTAGGCACTTTCCAGTCTGTCTGGATCAATAAAAACTGAATAATGGCAGAGCTAGAAGAAGGACAACTAGGTGAGTTCAACATGTCTGGGTTAAAGTAGTTTTCTACTTGAGACCTCACAGTATTATAATAAACACACATGCAACAAAAATAAATGTATGGTTCTACACAGTTTCCCTATCATACCATATTGTTTCACATATTGCCATATATTATGCTATGATCCTATATATGCAGTACATACCAACATATTAGGGTTAGTGTATGCTAGTGAGAAAACTTATCTGGTCGGAGAGTAGAAAGAACAGAGTGAACTGAGGTGAGCTGGAGGAAGACGACAGTGATAGGAAGAGATACAGGAAAGGAAGAAGAAGATGATAAAGAGGAGGAAAATGTGCGTGAACTGAAGATGTATTAGAAGAATAAGACTGAATTAAGAAAAGAAAACAGCAAGATACTCCAGAGTTTCTCTGATAATAATGCCTGCTCCCTGAATGGCTAGAAAAATAATAAACACATCACCCAAATGACTACTAGGGCCAGAACCGTCAGCCCAATTTGCACACCTAAGCAACTCACTTTTCACTTGTGAAAAATTTCCCTGGGATACAGGCTGTTTTCTGCTGGCATTAGAAATAATATGGCTACCTGTTGCTTACTCTTCCCATTGCAGGGCACAGATTATGCCACAGGGGCTCAGCAGTCAGTAAGGTCCCTATGTCACTTCAGATTGCTTATGTGATCTAGCACTATGTATCAATGAATGGACCAAGATTAGGATATGTCTAGGAGTGTATACGTCCTGAATTCTGCTTACCAAAAGGGAGAACTGAGCACCACGTATCTGAAAACTTGCAGACACAGCCACAGACTGGTTGTGAAACAGTTGTACAGGCTCAGGAATAAAACAGCCTCCTCTCTCTCTCCCTCACACGTTTTTTTCCTGACTTATATAAACATGTAGGCACGAATGAACTGTGAAAAGTGGCCAGAAGCTCTTGCATTCTAATTCCTGCTTTGCCAGGGGCTCTGATGTGACCTCAAGAAAGTTCATAGAATCATAGAATAGTTTGGG
>NW_009209646.1:0-5168 GCF_000690835.1 Fulmarus glacialis
CCCAAACCATTCTATGATTCTATGAATAGGGAGATCAATGACTTCTGTGTTGGACTACTTAACTGCTACAATTTGGTGTCTGTTCTTGTTTCAAGTGCCACAAAAATTCAGAATGGGGAGTTTAGGGTTCATTAACTCCAGCTGAGAACCGTGTTGATAGTTCCTGTCTTGTGATAAAAGCCACTGAGCATCCTGTCCTGGCTTTGTTGTAGCTGATCTCTCACAGAATTTCCTCTCCTCTCTTCTAGATGTGTACTGTACAGAGCCCTTCCGCATCCCCTTTGCAGGCAAAGTTCAAGTTTGCTGTTTTGACAAAACTGGCACGTTAACCAGTGATCACCTTGTAGTGAGAGGAGTAGCTGGGCTCAGGTAGGTCCCGGGTGATTTTCGTTCTATGATTTGCTGTGCTCTGGGCTTTGGGCACTGTGGGAACTCCTCAGGCACAAGTGAAATCACATTCCAGTGGGGAAGAGAAGATAATCAGGGATTCAGAGAGTGAAAGAAGTGGATTGAGCTAGAAGGAGAGAGGGTCGTTGGTCTCTGGCAACGACTATCAGCTCAGGACTTGTGAATTTAATTGGCTTGGGGGAATTTTTGCATAGGGTTTTTATGTAACTGAGATCTCCGCTGCTCCTCCATGCAGTAGCATCCTGCCTTCTCATTGCGCTGCCATAACGAACTGTGCTTGAAGGCTAGATGCCGCAGCAGAGAGACATCCGAGTCCTTTGATTCTACAGTTACTTAAAGGTGTTAGTTCAGGCCTCTACTTCGAGTGTTCTGCTTGAATCAAGTTTGCTTTGGAGGACTGGCAAAAATTATGGGCTTTGGCACTGTTTGCAGTTGAGACAGCGCCAGATTTCCTATGGCTTTGATCTCACCATGAGAAGTTCCTCTGTTTACTGTATTAGAGTAGGAATTTTTTGCTGGGAAAAATTCCAGAATTTGTCTGAGATAATGTGAATGGGGTCTGTTAACATGGACAGTCTTTTTTATGCTGCAGGGATGGGAAGGAAGTGACACCAGTATCTGACATTCCTGTAGAAACCCACCGAACGATTGCTACTTGCCACTCGCTTGTACAGTTGGATGATGGGACGCTGGTGGGAGATCCGTTAGAGAAGGCGATGTTGATGGCTGTGGACTGGACCCTGACCAAAGGTAAAACCTGTTTCCAGCTCCTCCCTGGTTGATATCTGAGCCCTGCTTACATGTGCAGGTTGTGGGGTGGATTTTTTTTGGGGGGGGTGACAATGGTAACACTGGGTTTGTCAGTTCTGAGCATGAAATTAGCTAGTCTGTGGAGATTTCCTATGCCTCATGCCAGCTTTCTGCAAGGAGTGCATTCCGGCTGGTGTGATCCCAGGAACTGGTTTGGGGCAGTGGAAATCCTTGCACTGCATGTCTGAGGAACGACAAATAGTAGAAGTCTGTTCCCAGGACTGCAGGTACTGCATTCTGCAACTGGCACACTCGGTTGGTGTCTTTTAGTTCTGATTGTGCCAACTCAGTAAAATCAGGGCGTGACTAGCGCAGGTTACAGTAGTGAAAACATGACAGTGTGGGTTTTAGCATGGTCTGCGGGCAGTCTCTCTGGAGGCTTTCTGCTCTGCTTTCTTGGCTTTCGCATGCATAGATAACTAAAATAGAAATTTTCCAGAAATATTGTATATGTATCGCACTGAAACCCATGCTGTTGTGATTTTTGCTTCTGGATTTTTACCTGTGATAATAATATATGCTATAAATGTACCTTCAACCTGCTGTGTAGCTGTTCGTACTAACGCACATAGGCGTTCTGATCAGTTATATCCCTCAGTTCTTGGCACTAGAATTTCCAGCTCTGTGTGCTTGTATCTAAGGAGAGGAAATTCATGTGATCTCGGTGACCTATGGGTTCCTTTGGGACCCAAAGGGAGGGATGTTGCTCTTGATACCGAGAAACCTTTCAGGATTTCCTGATCTGTTTGTTTCCAGATGAGAAAGTTTTCTCCAGAAGTATTAAAACTCAGGGACTGAAAATTCACCAGCGCTTTCATTTTGCCAGTGCCCTGAAAAGAATGTCTGTCTTGGCGTCGTACGAGAAGATCGGCTCGACTGATCTCTGTTACATTGCAGCTGTGAAAGGGGCCCCAGAGACGCTGCACAAAATGGTGAGCGCATCTCTCTAGGAGAGGAAGGGCCTTCTTCTAGCACGTGTGCTTGTCCTTTACACCTCTGCTTGTCCCTGCCAAGTCTGGAACCTGAATGACGTGGGGATTTCATCCTGCAAAAGAGCACAGGGAACCGGTGCCTGAAAACAAACACCACTGGGGAATTTCAGTCTAATCCCAGTGAGATCTGAATATCTCACTGTATGCGTTCATGGCCCTGTTGCTTTTCCTGACAGCAGAAGGCTAAACCTGGGGGATCTCCACTTTTGCCCTTGATGGTGAGGGACCCTCCCAAAGGTGCCTCTTTCCCCTGTCTGCATATTTAATGTGAAATGCTGAAATACGCTACTGAATTGTGTTTAAAACTGTATTAATATGATGCTTTTCTGCACACCTTCTCTAGCTGTCTCAGTGCCCCAGCAACTATCAGGCTGTCCACACGGAAATTTCACATGAGGGGGCAAGAGTGCTGGCCCTTGGCTACAAAGAACTGGGGCACCTCACTCACCAGCAGGTATATCTGTCTGTTTAAGTTAATCCAGTACCTCTTAATGGAAACAGAGGTGGTGTGAGCAGGGAAGAGGCGGGGGACTCTTGGGATGTGGTTGCTCAAAGCTGCTGTAACCGTGTTGTTTTTACGATCTGGATCTTCTGCGAAGATCGCAGCTTCTGCGTTGTGCTCCCAGGTTTGAATTCCTGTGCATCATTGATCAATGCTTCTGTTTCCCTGTTCGTAAAGCAGGGTCAAGTCCTTCCTTGTAGCAATTGAAGACGCTTAGCACTGAACTTCTTAGCTGTGAACCTGGTTTTATGTGGGGATGGGCACGTGTAATTGTTTTCAGGGCTGTCTCTGTGGAGCTTTGTGCCAAAGAAGGCTTTCTTCTGGAGCAGCTGGGCACTGTCTGGGGTTGCTGTGTGTATCTCAGAGCACCAGTTGTGTTTCTAGTGATGCTTTGATTGCAAGGAAGCACCCATTGGAAAATAAGATGGCTGCTACAGAGCAGCAGGTAACACTCTGTTTGCTGATTTGCTTTGGCAGGTGAGAGAGATGAAGCGTGAAGCTTTGGAGTGTGATCTTAGATTTGTTGGATTCATTGTGGTTTCCTGTCCTCTCAAAGCTGACTCTAAGGCCGTCATCAGGGAGATCCAGAATGCATCACACCACGTAAGCGTCAGCAGCAGCCTAGCCTTACTGGTAGCCATGGTGTTTGGGATGCGGAATTTCAGTACCAGAAGCCTTTGTGGAGCGAGGGCAAAGGCTTCCCCATGGTGAAGGCGGGGAGACCTTGTGGATGTGATGTTATTTTTGTGGTGGGATTTGCCTTGGCCCAAGAGAGAAAGCCTTTCTGCAGGGTGCTGCACAGAGCTACATCTCATAGGGAATGTCACCAGTATCCAAGCTAGGCAGAAGTCTTTTCAGCGTAAAGAAGACTCGCTGTGAAGTGCTGCTTTTCTACCCAGAACTGATTTTTGACCCCTCTCGCTTTCCCCTCAGGTAGTGATGATAACAGGAGACAATCCTCTCACTGCCTGCCATGTGGCCCGGGAGCTACACTTCCTCCAGAGGGAGCACACCCTCATTCTGCAGCCTCCTGTGAGCAAAGGTAACCGATCCCACGCAGGAAATGGCTCTGCATTTTGGAGGACAACAGCCCAAGCTCTACTGGGGCATTGTATCAGAGTTAGCCACATGCTATTAGCACTGTTGCTTGATGCTGATAAAGGAAACAACTCGCCTGCTTTCCAGAATCCCAGATAACCCTCTGTCCTTTGCTCCTCTCTTCTCTGGCTTGGAGTACTATATATTCCTCTGCCAGCTCGTAAACCGAGCTATCTGAGCACCAAAATAACAAACGTAATGGCAGCTGAAAGGCCTCCTTGCTCTGCGGGTTCAGAGGCCACCCAGGGAAGCTGAGCGCCATGTCACTGACTGCAGGGAAGGAGGGTCCACGTAAAGACTGTACCTAGGTGGGAGGTGGGCATGTCACTGTCCTGAGAAGCGGAGGGCCTTGTGTCCATGATGCTGAGGGGCTGCAAACACCAGGGTCAGAGTCTGTTGGGTAGCGGGGAGCATTTCTCACAGCCAGGCACCTCACAGGCATGCTCATGTCAAGCTGGTGCTTCTCTTTCCAGACTCCAGCTGGCAGTGGCAGTCCATCGACGGTGCTGTCGTGCTCCCAATCTTGCCAACCTCCTTGCAAGAGCTGACACAGCAATACGACCTGTGTGTAACTGGGGAAGGTCTCTCTCGCCTACAGTCTGTGAACAGACAGCAGCTGCTGAAACTCATACCACACATCCAGGTGTTTGCCAGAGTGGTGCCAAAGCAGAAGGTGAGAGATTTCAGCTGCTGGTAAAACCCAATTTTAGCAGGGTTCCCAGCAGGGCTCGTGTGGTGCCTGCGAGCCACGTAGATGCTAGCACATGATTAATGCTAAAGCATTAATTTCAACAAAGCAGCGTAACCTCTCCCAATATCCAAGCCAGCAGGAAGCAAGGACCAGAGCTCAGGATGTGCCACGTTATTACCCTAAAGAGTCCTGAGCCCGTTGGCCCGTTCTAGCTTTGCATTCCTAAAACAGAGCCTGAAGGTGAAGCCTTTGGGGTCTGGGTGTGAGGCCAGCGAGTTCCTGCACAACAGAATTACTTGACCAAAACAAGTAACCCAGCCCAGGCTGCAGCGTATCAGAACGCGCAGGCTGCCAATTCTCACTACGTGTTTCTTTTTGCAGGAGTTTGTGATCACTACTTTGAAGAGCCTGGGCTACGTCACGCTGATGTGTGGGGATGGGACCAACGATGTTGGAGCTCTGAAACATGCAGATGTGGGTGAGTCCGCGTGCAGGATCTCACGTGTGCCCCTATCTGAGTTTGGCTCGTGTTCCTAAACACAAAACCAATATTTGTTTCTCTGGTGTTTTGAGGGCTGGGATCGATCTGACCAACATCATTTGGTGGCATAAACCAACATAAAGAAGAAGGATCTCTGTGCTGGTGGAATACCGGCTCTGTGCACAC
>NW_009209647.1:0-17777 GCF_000690835.1 Fulmarus glacialis
GGTTGTCGGCGGTCGCTTCTGGAGCGGGAAGGGCAGATCTAGCCGTTCAACGCCTGTGGATAGACGTTAAAACGTGATTGCTAGCCGACCGTCTGGTTATTTGGGGATAAACTGCAGTGGGAAGCGTCAGACCGAACATCAGAACCTTTTAACCCCGTTTCCAGGTGACACGTAGCCTAACAATGGCCGAAGAAATCCGAAGAGCCCACGTGCGCGCCTTTCTTGGGCTCTTCCCCGAGGTGGCAGGCGGTGTGCTTGCTTCCACCTGGGTGCTGGGTGAACCTTCCTCTCTCGGCAGTCCGGCATCAGGACATCACTGCCGTGAGGAGACAGATGAAGTGTAACGGCACGAATGCGCTGGGAAGCTGCATCCTCGCTGTCAGTGGCTGAGCACCACCTTCATTAAATTTGCGATTGCCTGGATGTATTTTGCTCTTTCTTTGGGAAAATACAGTCTTTCAAAAACATTACAGTTGAAACTATCTGTCTAACTATGTACAGAAATGTGTACTTGTCAAAATGATTGTGCCAATACAAAGAGATGTCACACTGGCATTTCTCTGAGTGTGAGGTGTGCACTGGCCCTGCTGGATTGGCCCTTTGGCCACCGAATCTCATGTGGAGCCTTCAAAATCTCCTTCTGAGCTGTGTGTCTCTATCCGCCCTGAATGACAAAACCCTGGGCTTACCTACTGCTTATCACATCATAAATGCAGGAGGCTGAGTTTCCATTTTGACCTAACTCCGACTGGGCTTATAAAACCATGTGCAGAAATGGTCCAGAAAAAAGATCCAACTGCAGGAACAGTTGTACGTTTCCCCCTCACAGTCTGGCACAGTGAGGATAGTGTTCATGTGCCCTGTTAATGTCAAAACTGAAGTTGCTAATCTTGTTATTGAGGAATATTTGCAGAGCAGGAGTTAAGGTAGCTGGGAGGCAGCTATGTGCTGAAGATCAAGCCAAGTCTACAGACTAGAAGAGTGGCATGAAGCCATCTTTCATGATGAGGGTGATGGTGATGATGATGAATGGTGGTGATTAACTCCTGTACTCCACCCTCCATTTCTGACCAGCCACACCTGGGAATGCAGAACCCATCCTATTGTTCATCTAAGCCTCCTTTAACACAACTCTTCTGAGGCTCAGAAGCACTAGACAAGGATCTGTATTACTGGTGCGCTCGCCATGGCACCACTGTGCACAGCCTCCTCCTTGTTTCCCTGCCAGGGAAACCATTTCACGTACAGCACTATTGTGCATTGGAGCAATGCACAGAACTCCAGTTGTAAGGAAGATTACACTCAGCATGAACTCCGTTGCACATTAAACCGCTAATGTAAATGCACCTGCTCTGACCTATCTCCCAATCTACAGTAGCTAATTGATATCCCAAATGCCATGAGAAATGCTCTGACATTCCACTCCTCCTCCTCAGTGAGAAGCAACCCACACCTTCCACCAGGTATTTGGGATACCTGTTTGAATACGCCTCCCCACATTCAGTGCTCACCTCCAGCTACCTATGACACTGGCCAAACCAACAGCAGTCAGTCCCAGACCAGATACCATTCTGACAAGCGCACTTCTGGCTAACGCCCGCTTGGGTACCTTGCTTGTATTAGAAGAATGTATGCTGTCCTACAAGAGGTGAAGATCCTGTGATCTTGCCAATGCAACTCATATGTTCTGTCTGTTTATTACAGCAAGGGCATGAGTTAGTTTATAAACCTGTTTACTTAGCAGCAGGAGGGCAGTAAATACTATAAATTGTTAACAATTGAATCATCTCCTGCAAAACTATAGCATGTAGATACACAGAACAGCTGACTGAAAAGTCTGCATATTCCAAGTCATGCTTTAAAATCTGTGTGCCAAAATATTTTGAAATGTTTCAAAAATATGTCTTCTGGTTGATACTGAAGTAAGGATACTTCCACTACCAATCCAAAATCTCCACATTTCTTTAATGGTATACATTGGTATCAATAATATCAGTGCCTCATTAGTATCAATACCATCACATAGTAAATTTTTAAATAGATATGAAAGTAGATAATTTTATAAAGGTAAATGTTGACTGCAGGGAGCGTAGAGACTGTTCTTCCTCAGGAAAAAACTGGTTGTTGTTTTTTGAATAAGACATTTTGGTTTGTATTTTCCCTCTCATCCTTAAAGGACTGGTGTTCTCAGGAAACTGCCGGTTCTTCCATTGGGTGAAAAGGTGTTCTTCTGGAAGTTAGCAACCATACTTCTGTCGACCTCATTGGACTGGGATTTGAAGTTGTATCTTAATACCGCTTTTGCCTTTCTTTCCTGATTCCAAGGTTGTATGAAGTTTATGCATTTTTGTAAGTTCTTAGAATCTATGAATGACAGTTGCCTTTCTAGGGTTAGCACGTCTCTTACTAGCAACTAATGCAACCCAGTCTCTATAGAACTCACTGTTGCATACCTGAAGCATTTCGAAATCATGAGTCATATCTAAAGAAATACGATCTTCTTGTAAAACTCGCAATATTGTAAATGTTGGTGTCTTTCTATTTAACTTTCGATTTTTGAGCCTTAAGGTATGCTCAAATCACATTCACATTCTCTTAGGAATGTGATGTTAATGAATGTGAATGTTAGTGAAGAGTAGGAATGTGCTTTTCCTTTTTTAATAAAAGTGGAGATTGTCACACAATCACAGAACTCCAGGAACTCGTATAGTTACTCTTAAGACAGTATGCCTAGGAAGAAATCACTCTTCACTATGAAAACAACTGTATTAATCTATTTTTAAACATATTTACTCTGGTTTATCTAGTTATTTCAAATATTACATGATGAACATGAAATAACTTTCTGCTTATAAAACTGAATGGGCTTTTTACTAAGAAAACTAATTTTTAAACACTACAGTTGCTGCCACCATGCTAGTTCTGGGTGAACAGAATCACTTGCACGACCCTCTTTTAAGTTCTTATTATTCCTCCTTACACCTTCCATGCGAGTTTTTGTACAGGGTGTGTATCCATCTTGGTTAAAGTTAACAGTGGTGTAACGGTACTAATGCATACCATTTGTTTATGTATTGACCATGCCATTCTGCATGTGAGCCTGTGTGTTTTGCTGATACATCTTTTACTGATACACTTGTCCTTCCTGAGGGCATCCTATTAATGTTCCAAAGGTTTACGCCGTCTCTTGCCTTTGCAGTGCTGCGTATTTGTGGCTAAGATGTGGGCACCCGCAAGGTATCTAATGCTCACACTTCCCATGTGGTGCTGGACTGTTTGGATATTGCAACAGCATGAGCACGGTGTGCTAGATACCCTACATCCCGCAAGGAGACATGTATTTTCAGATTGCAGTTCTTGCCTAAGTGTCCCACAGTAGTTCCACTCCCACAAAGTCTGTGATGACCTGCTATGACTGTGCAGTTCTTGCCACTAAAAGTGAACCATCTTAGTTCATAAGTCCGAGACTTCATAAGGCAACAGAATCCCCTCCTGCAATTAATACTTTGCCTT
Organism: Fulmarus glacialis; assembly: GCF_000690835.1. Lineage (NCBI taxonomy): Eukaryota > Metazoa > Chordata > Aves > Procellariiformes > Procellariidae > Fulmarus > Fulmarus glacialis. The sequence goes on from NW_009209647.1 coordinate 3,514, forward strand.
TTATATAACCTATACTGATCCATAGAACAGCGTGTTCTCAATCGGGTGTTCATCCCCAATCAGGTCATATAATTCCTGGCTCACTTTATTATGTCTGTATTCCTGGGCACCAGCCATTTTAATGGGACTGTAGGAGGCTTTACTGCTGACTCTGTATGTTGGAAAAAAATCCACAAAGCAGAACTCCAAATCCTTAAGACTGGCTTAAAAAACTGTATTTATTTAAAAAGGATAGTTTTTTTACATGTGCGCCTTTCACTAAAATTTGCTTTATGTGTTCAGTTCTTTTCTCAGGAACCAAAATAGCTAGGTATATGTATTTTAAAACCTGAACCCAAGCTCTCCCAACTCCCCAGGAACTGAGCTTAAAGAAGAATGCCAGCTATTGGAAGACAAGAGATTTCATGACAAAGAAATACTAAGGAAAAAAATCTAATGGGGAAAAAAAACAACAATAGAGACAAGGCCTTTAGGAATAAAACAAAGAAATAATAGTGGCTAAAAGCTGATGTTTATTATGGTAGTCAATTTTTACCTTCCAGCCTCTTTTTTTTTGTGAAGCTAGCAGAAACGTTGTTGTTACAGAGAATGGTTGAGATTGCAGATGAATGGTTGAGAGGCCCATCCTGAAGTTATTCAGAGAGAATGTATAAACCTCATAACTAGAACAGTATCAAAATGTCACTCAGCTGTTGGTCCCTAAAACCTTCTTGCCCTGTTATCTTATGTCTCAGAGTAATTGTTGCTAGAACACTACTGCATACTGTAATAGACAGTTCTAAGTGGGTGACAAATTAGTTGTGTAATTCATTCTCTAAAGCTTTGCAGTAGATTACATCCAGAGTTTTTTGTTTAAATTTGAAAAGGAGAAAGTGAAGCTGAGCTTGGTAGTCAGGCAGAGTAGTTTCCATATTGGTTCACTACTCTTAACATACAGAAACTCTGGCTAGGTAAAACACATATTTCCACCCAGAATTGGCGGAGGTACTTCTACATATGTATAATACCCTACCAGCACAGTTGTGGCCAAAAGTCGTGGCTTTTGAGCATCTACATTCCTGTTATTAGGTATCCCTTGCAAATATTTTCAAGGTCTAAGGAACGATAAAAACTAGAGATGCATCTTTAATCACAGGAGAACACTGGGAAGGGATCCCATCTGTCTGAAATCCACAGAACCCTGAAAATGTGGAGCTGCCTCATTTCCTGCATTCCTGTACCTTTCTTACTTAAGGAAATACCTGTGAGCACCATGCAGGATGCAGACATGTTGAATATACCTGATGAGATTTTTTTGTGATGTCCTAAACAACCTTTAATATGAGTGTGGACATGGCACTCTAGCCTGGGACCTGGATAGTGTTTGGCGGCAATGTGAAGAGTAGTGTAGACATAGCCACAAAGAGCTCACTGTTTACAATTACATCCCTGACTTTGATCCAAGGCTAATGTCTTGAAAACTTATGTTTATTTCATTCATCTAATAATGTTTAAAAGAAGAGCCATCATTCATGGAACAGAAAAAATGAAGTTTACATTTTATATTTTCATTTAAGGCTAATTATGTAATGCATTTCTTGTGCCATAAAGCTCTAATTTCAGCTTATTCAATGGATAAGCAGAGTATAAATACATACAATAGACAAAAATAATCAAATCAAAGAAGTTCAGAATAGGCCTGCCATTCTGCTTTCCGTCCATGTCATTTGGCTGCTGCAAAGCACTAAATTCAGTGTGTTTCAAACAATTACTGGTATTACTATCTACGCTTGTTTAGCACTTGGAGACCTTTCCCAGTTTCATTGCTTGCGGGTACCTGGGACTGTGCAAACACAAGAGAAGATATTCCCTCTCTCTTGAGTACACACTTGCCTCCATTACCTCCCACCTGAACTGCAGGCAAGATATGTAAGTGGGAAGCCAGCAGCCCTTAGAAAATCCCATGTTCCTACGGAAAGCACTTGCCCATCTCAGCAGTGCAGGCTGCCACAAGCGTCTCAGTCTCTCCTGCTCTCAGCTTCTTACTGAGTATTGAATCAATCCTATTGTTGCTAGTGCTCAGTGGTGTGGACCTGGCATATTTAAAAGATTTCCTTAAGATGTGTAATTTCCACTCTCAGTAACTCCACTCACGTAGAAAATTTCTCACAAAGAGGAAGGAAGACCTTCCGTAAGAACCATTCACAGCCTATGGGAACAAAGTCCCACTGGCCCTAAGGACTACCATTTCCTACTCAAAGTATATGCCACATTTCTAGAACTTTGTTTTCTCTTGTAAAAATCAAGTACATTTAGGGAGTGTTAACAACAACCAATTTTTGGCCTACAAGTAAGTTATCCACATCTCTATGTAAAAGCAGCTTGGTCCTACCTGAACCAAAGCTTCTGTGGGAGTCTCTAGCATGCACCACACACTCTGGTTGTCTAACACATGTAGATGTCATCGTTGCACTCAGTTTCGCTCCGTGAGAATGATGCGCTGAAAGTTTTCCTTCACCACTGCTTAGCTGTCCTCCCCAAACTATGCTGCTAATGGCTTCTCCCCATTGCTTCAGCTTCTACTCTGTGGGGTATGACATAGCAGCAAGACCAACAGTGCACCACCTTCATCCTTCAAAGGTACTGAACTCAATATGCCGGGTCACTCAGCAGGGAACATGGGCAGTACATAGCAGAGAGGACCAGATTCCACCATTTTGAAAGGTGTGTGAGGCGTCTGCCTTCTGCGCAGGAAAAGGTGGCTATAACCCCAATACACATTCTCCCCCTACTACTCCTCTTAGCTTGACCCAAATGCAAGCAAATTAAAGTGTTCTTCAGAGCTGGGCTACTTTGTTGAAACTGCTAAGCATCTTGGTTGGAGAATGGAGGTAGGGATGCCAAGAAACCGATGCCCTGGCCCCACAATAATGTCTTCCAGTTGTGGGGCCTTTTGTTCTTAACTCTGCATGATCATTACAGGCCAGAGGTCTGCCTCTCCTCTTCTATGTCAGACCTCATATGAAGGCTGGATCCTTCAAGTCCGGGGTGTACCATGTAGCATCCTGTCCAAAGGTGTTACTTAATTTCTCAGACCAGAGACACATCTGACAAGCTACTCTTGGTTATTGTATCTGACCTGAAAAAAGATGGCCTTCACCTTGCTGAACTTGCATTAGAACTGCAGTCCTTTTACTGTAAACTGTTGGACCAGCTCCAATATCACTTCTGGGAAATCCTCACAGCAGCAAAACCCTAGTCCTCTCCTTGCATAGCCAGACAAGAGCAATGCTTTCTGCCAGCTCTCCAGCTCACTTCTCCATGCCTCTATGATGAGTTCGGCTTTTCTGGTGGGAAAAAAGCATAAAAAAGGAAAAAAACCACATAGAAATGAAACAGGGAGAAACAACAGAAAGAGGAGAAAGAGTATCAAAACGAAGTAAGAAAGGTAAAAGGAATAGCAGAAAGCGGAGGGAACAGTGGGAACTAATAATAGCAAAATACACAACAAATTAAAAGCCAAATACTGAAATGACTGCTTTGTACCACGTGAGGCTTTGTAGGACAGTGCAGAGGTGTTCTTACAAGGAATCCTAGAGGAAATGTTTGGAGGAGCTCTATGTGCATATAGGATGAGGTAGGGCAGGGGAAAGAAGGTGTTTTTCTGCTGTTCATCCATGCTGCGTAGGGAGCAGTAGGTGGAGGAGTGAACACTCCACTCATCTGCGCCATGACTTCATCTGGAGAGCCGACAGTTGTGCTCCAGATGTCTATGGAAAAGGAAAATAGTATTTGCAAAGCTGATGAATTGGAGTTCTGTAGCACATGGGTAATGTACCCTCTGAGCAACAGAACAGCGGCTCCTCTAACTTACCATTTTCTATCATCTATGGATACAGGTTTCCCCTGGCTAAAATTAGTCCTTGTGAAAACTTCCTGGGAAAAAATAACACAGCAGGAAAAATAAAATATTACCTAATATAACAGTGCGCTGAACAAAAAATTCTCCCTTGCAAAGAACCTGTGACAAAGAATGAACCATTCATGTATATGGCCGACATACTAGTGGAGGGTTTTCAGCCAGTTGTGATCTTAAAAAAAAGCTTAAATTAAACATGCACTTCAGTGTTAGCAGAATAAAGGACTCAAATGACTCACCTAAGGTCATAAAGAAGACTGTGGCAGAGCTGTAAACTGAGTTAATGTCAAGAGGGCACCAGACGGGAAATGAAGAGCCTTGTTTTTTGCTCTTGGCTCTGCCACTGTCTTGCTGTTGTGGTTTAACCCCAACCAGCAACTAAGCCCCACCCAGCCGCTCACTCACTCCCCTGCCGGTGGGATGGGGGACAGAATCAGAAGAGTAAAAGTGAGAAAACTCATGGGTTGAGATAAAGACAGTTTAATAGGTAAAGAAAAAGCTGTGCACGCAAGCAAAGCAAAACAAGGAATTCATTCAGTACTTCCCATCGGCAGGCAGGTGTCCAGCCATCTCCAGGAAAGATGATGGGAAGACAAAACTTGGGAAGACAAAATGCCATCACTCGGAACGTCCCCCCCTTCCTTCTTCTTCCCCCAGCTTTATATGCTGAGCATGACGTCATATGGTATGGAACATCCCTTTGGTCAGTTGGGGTCAGCTGTCCCAGCTGTGTCCCCTCCCAACTCCTTGTGCACCCCCAGCCTCCTCGCTGGTGGGGTGGGGTGAGAAGCAGAAAAGGCCTTGACTCTGTGTGAGCGCTGCTCAGCAGTGACAAAAACATCCCTGTGTTATCAACACTGTTTTCAGCAAAAATCCAAACCATAGCCCCATACAAGCTACTATGAAGAAAATTAACTCTACCCCAGCGAAAACTACCACAGTGGCAAACCACTTCCTCTTCAGGTGACTCAGTTTCTCCCATAGGCAAATGGAAATAATGATTCATCTTTGTAAAAGTCCTTTAAGAATGAAGATGGAAAATGTTATAGAAGAGTGAAGTAGGAATTCCATTCCAGTGCTCTCCCCAGCCCATCCTTTGTCCTTTTCTTACTGGATTTTTTGGAGAATGGTGTCTTTGTTACTGTGAATGGTATTCTTGTTAGAGATAATAAAGCTGCAAATTATATAGCAAAAGCATGTTAATTAATTAAATGCCGGATGACTTCTATTATATGCTATAAGCAAATAGAAGATGTGCTAAAAGAAAATTATCTATGTTGCAGAGTCAGTCAGGCAAAAAATGAAATGCCAGTTCACTACTCAATCTGGAGGAAAAAGCAGTATGTGACTAAGTAATTTTAAAAGTTGTCATAATATAAGCAGAAACAAGGTGGGCATGTATTATTAGACCCTTAGAGGTATGCTGAAATAGGCACAGATAGAAGAACTGGGAGAGAACATGTTAGATCGTAAAAGGAAGATTATAATTTTAAAGTCAACAACCTTGTTTACAGCAGAAACAAGAAAACATATAGCAGTTGAGGTAACGCGCTATAAGAGGACAAAAAGGAGTACAGGCCTTACTTTGTGGGTTGGGACCCAGGGAAAATGAATTAACTCTGCTACAAGCTTCAAGAAATAAAATGGGGAAGTTAGGCAAACCAAAGTTTTCAAATGAGCTTTTTGTAATGTATTCCTTATCTTCCAACTGTGCAAGTTCAGCTGTACATAAGACAGTTTTTAGAAATGCTAATAATTCACAAATCTAAATGAAACTAATTGGAAAATCATTTAGAAAAATACAGGAGGGAAACTTTTCCAGCTAAGATCTATAATAGCTATTATTAATTATTTGAATGAAAGTTTTCAATATCATACATGCATATTTGCAACCTCGTGTACACCTGCTATTTGTTACAACCATATGAAAATGTACAAACAGCCAATTAGCCAGCTGTATCTTATATTGACCAAGATGGTACCTTCAAATTAATGCTTAAATCTATATTTTACATATGCAACTGAACGTACATAATTTAGAAATGATGTTTCAATTTTATTTATAAATGTTTTAAACCCTCTGGCATTGAGAATATTGTGCAGTTTCAGTAAAAATAATATTAAGGTCTTAAACATAATTTTGTTTTTGCTCTTACCCAGGCAAGTTTTCCATGCTCCTTTATCCTAAGCTCAAGGACAGCTCTTTGCCCATTCTTAGATACATCTGGACCTATTTTGGTCATTTGAAAGAATATAAATATGTATGAAGCTGAATTGTTCCATTAAAACAGTAGTTGCTTGAATCGCTTCCATATATTTTGCATGATGCTATGACATTTATTTTATATCATTGCCTTGTAATTTGGTTTTAGCTTTCTTTTATAATATATCTTTGCTTTCTATGGCTTCTTTACTGACTCTCTGGAGCATTTCCTATTTAAATTATCATTTACTGAAGCCATGCTTTAGGACCTATTACTCCTCGCTCCTTCCCCTAGGAAACATTTTACTATGCACAGTTCAGCATTTTTTGTATCATTTTACATCATTCATATTGACATTGTGTTGGCTGTACAAGTTCCCTCATTCATTCTGTTAACTGTGGAAGTCTGGGTCCTTTTAAATCTATCTGCAGTTGTCATTAGGATTTTCTGAAGAACTCATGCCAGACTAAAGTCTCTAAATACATGTTCTAGATAATGTATACATTTTAATGCTTTCACTATCCATCTGTTGCTCTCAGAATTCATGTTTTACTTTCAACTTTTCCATAATCTCAAATTATTTCTTCTCCTTTTGACATCTGGTAATGCTGTAGTGCTGTAACTTAGGTAATGAATGGATTGCTGAGGATACATACAAATTCCAGATACTCCATCGCTCCCTTCACTGAATCTCTGCCTTCTCTGAATTTCTGTATTGGATATATTTGTCTTAGCGTACCCACTCTCCTTCACCTGTTTGGTGCTCACTGTGGGGTACTCAGTACTACATGAACTATGCAATTCGAGAATGTGCTGAGTATAAAGGAGAACATTAACCTATTAACAAACATGCTACGAGGTTGCTGTTCTCACTCTGCTTCAGGTGCTGTGTGTGTCGTTTGGAACCAAATCGGCTCCTGTTCATTCTCTACAATCTGCCACGTGTTTAAAAATATTTCTGGGTCCTGGCTATTGAGCAAACCTCCATCTCCAGGAATTAATATGACAAAGAGAAATCCCGGTGTTGAGCTTTCTAAGAAGTGTAGTCCTTCTGTATCTCATTCAGGCACCCACTGTCACTACCTGCCGTAGGGACGAACTCAGAAGTCCTCTGGAATGCCTACTGCTTTCAGTAAAAAAGCAGCACCAGCCTTCTGCAGAGATTCAGAATTCTCTTATCTTTTCAGAATACCCTATTTTAATTAGATAATTTTCAGACATGTCATTGAGTAAATATGGAAGAATTTTAATGCAATTTAAAAGGTTTGTAATTATTGTGTTTAATGCCAGGCAAGTCATATTCTTCAGCTGATTGGATCCTCTCATAGTTTTTCAATTTGCCAACACCCTGTCCTTCTACATCTGTTACTGCATTTCTTCTCTCAGCTTTCTTCCCTGCATGTCGAGGATTACAACCCTTGGCATTCAGTTCCTCAGCTCCTTTACCCTTCATTACCAAAGGGACTGAAAAGCCTTTGCCCTCAGTCCAGATGTTTTGATTCTCTGTACCCAGTACCACATGAAATCCACCTCTTAGTCTGCCTCATGCTGAGGCAGCAGAAAGTCCACAAAGATTTTATTCCCTCATGTGCAAGAAATTAAGCTTAGCGAGTGTAATAAACATTATCAGTTAGAAAACAAAAAGTGGCACATGAATGGCCCAGGGAACAGAGAAATGAAAACTTCTGTTGCAGAAAATAATTTGCTGGGGAAGGAATACTTCACAATTAGAGCGTGTATGAGGCCCTAGTTCATGATTTTCATGGTATAGTTCTCTGTTGTTTCAGATCGCCTCAGTGTATTTATTTTTTCCTCCATCTAGCTTTATCTATAGCTCAATATACTTCAATTATTTCTAAATGATATTATGTTACACAGCTTCCCTTGCGTTGAGACATGTTGGTATACCTTTGCCTACTTGCCGTGTACGCAGAACTGCCACGTCCTACCTTCTGCTAACACAAGGATTTTGAATGAGGCTCCTAAAAAGCAGTCCTTCTGGGTTTCTCGTGTATGCTCCCATCTCTCTGCGTGGTAAGGAAAGCAGTACAACTAAGGAATCCAAGGGGTTTTGCTCCAAGGAGAAAAGTAATTGTATTCCCTTTTCTGTAAAAACATGGCCAATAGGCTGTGTTTTTTAAAAAGAAGTGACAGGAAAGGAAGAGCTGACAAATAAGCAGCTCCCCACAGTGTCACACTCCTGACACTGCCTAAAATCCACACACATGAAATGCAGGGTCCAGGCGGTCCCGCTCCGAACATGAACCACTCGATGTTCTGTTGTATCTCCCGATGCTGTCGGGAGAGCCGTGCGGTACAGCGGCGCGGCGGGCCGGGGGCGATGCCTCAGCAGCAGCTGCACAGTCGTTCCAGGAAGATGGGGGTGTCGAAAATATATAATGAGAGAGAAATTCTGGCCCTGTTAGGTCAACAGCAGTTTTACCACTGCCTTTATTTAGGCTAGGATGCCATCCCATGTGCCTGACTCATATTGTACTGAAACTCTGAACTGAGTACCAGGATCCCTGCCCTGCCACCCTTGCTCTTCTGTCTCCTTGCCAGTTCCAGCACGGGGAAGGTTTGAACTGGGAGATGAATGGGGCCGTGCTCCCCTTTCTTTAGCGCTCTTCAAAGTATTGTGTAGCGTCTCATACAGCACGTCTGGATCCCACTCTGAGTAGTGTACAAAGGCAGCAGGAGAACGCTGTTGAATGGCTGCGCTTCAAAAATCACATGATTTTTGGATTATTTTGTTCTCCCATGCAGTTTAATGCCAGAGGGGAACATATGGCACCAAGTGATTTTTTCCCACTTCACAATTCACATATTCTTTACCATATGCGCGGCATTATTTCATGCTATGGCATCTATAATCCCTCCCATGTCTATTCTTCCCTACCACAGGATGGACAATATACATTTTATCTTTCTGCTCCTAAGGCACTGTCACACTGATGGTCTTTTCAGACATTGGCTATAGTTTTCCAAGAATGTTCCTAAAAGATTTTCATATGCTTTTTTACTATTTCTGTGAGAAATTGTAATGATATCTTTAGTTTTAGCTTTGATTCTGTAAGCGCTTAAAGTTTTCTTTCTAGGCAAGTCACAGACCACTTGATCAGTTATCAAAGAAGCTTGCATGATCCCATAGTCGCAGAATTTGAGCTTTTAATCTCCAGTGCATGACATAGGCATCAAAGGCTTTGTGGGCAGCCACATTCAGCAACAAATCATACAGCTCTCATACATTTAATTCCTTTTCAGTGAGCAATAGTTATCGAATCTGCCCATTATCTCCTCCAATAGATGTAGATGTTAAACCCTCTGAAGCTGATGTTGAAGGTAAGTAACTGATGAAAGAGAGTGCTTCATTTGGTACAATACAAGAATAATTTTGTAAAGGATGAGTTTCTGTCAGCTGTTATTCATGTCCTCTCTCATTTCTAAGGTAGAAACTTAGTTGCATCCACTCTTCTCTCCTTTTCCCTTTTATTTTTTACTTTGCTAAGATCTAGCTTTCTCTCTAAAACCCCACTAAATTCAGTGTTGCTTAGCATAAAACAATGTCCACTAGAGTGGAAAAAATAAATCCCAGTACCTCTTCATAATCTAAGAATATTTGTCCCAAACAGACATAAGTAACTGAGACTGTCGAAAAAGAGCTAAAAGAGAGTTAGTTTATGCAGAAATGGGATAATGAACAGTACATCTCAGACGGTACTGGATTGCTACAGACTGGATTGCTACCATTTGCATCTCATGACTGATTGTTTTTCTATCTGAGAAGGTGTAATCTTCAGCTGAAGTTCCCCCTGCATTTGGGGACATATAGGGAAAAGTAATTCTATTATATGTAATAATGCATGAGGACAGACTGCACCTCTGTCACAGACAGGATGGTTAGAGGATGTCTCTTTTTTTCTGCTCTACTACTAACTACTTGCAATAAGATATTAAATATGCTTTGAGACCTATACTTATCTGTCAAAATTGGTAGAAATCAACTAATCAGTTCATTGTGAACATTGTATCGATGTCATTTTCATAGGAAGCCAAGCTAAAAAAGAAAACAATGTTCTCAAGAAAAATCAATGGTGTGGTCTTGTGAACGGCACTTGCCAACGTATCTCTGAAAAGAGTATTGCAAAGGTAGCGAATAGCCAGAGAAAGGGAAGAATGTCCGGGAACATGGAAAAGATCTGATATAAAGAGAAAGCAAGGATGTGCGATGTAGGGAACGGTCAAACAACTCGAGTCATGATAATATTTAGAGCACTAAGTAGCAGAAGGATAAGGGTTTCTTTAGTCTGCAAACCAAGGGAATGCTCATGGAAAATAAAATAAGGCAATTTGAAACTGGGAGAAGATTTCCTCTTTGCCCCCAGAATGGCCAGTTAGACTCTGGAATTCATTGTAAATAGGCTGAGAATAGGCTAAAAGCAGTGCCCAAAACAGCCTGGCAGCCTCCTGGCAGCCTCCAGCGCTTCCCAAAGGTGAGACCCTGCAGTGGCCCGGGTCCGTGCTGGGGACCGGCGTCCTGGCGCTCCACCTATAGTGCTGCCTGGCTGCAAGAAGTGCTGAGCTCAAGTCCTGAGCCGCAGCATCCCCTCAGCGAGCTTTCTTCCCGTGACAGTCGGGCAAACAACCTGCCCTTCGTATCGCCCCAGAAATCCACCCTGGTAAACAGAATGACACCATTAAACAGGATTTTTCCTCCTTCTGCAGAAGAACCGGTGTGGGCCACCAGACCCTGGACCACCCACCTAAGCTAAGGCTGCCTTTTCTAGGCAATGTTCCATCCTCTCTCAAACAGCACAGGACAAAATACCTTGGTGAGGCGGTAACGTGCTCTTCATTCACTAAAAAGAACTACAGCATTTTCATAAATGCAAGGAATAAAATGAAACTCACAAGAATTGTTTTATATACACCTATTTCAATACAAAGTTTTCCTTTAATTATTTCCAAGAATATTTCACAGCTAAATACTTCAGTGCAACTTGGATAAATTAATTTAATTTTTAAGTCCAATTGCTAATCTTATAAATAGGAAAGGTACAATAAATTATGTTAACACTAAACTAATGTAACTATTTAGTTTAGTTTATTTTTCAATTGTTTTAAGGACATAAAATTTTCATATATATATTTTTCAAGGGAAAAATCGATAATCAGGACTTGAGAAAACTGAAACAATTAAAAATACACTTGCGTAGAAGTGATTTTAAAAAATTAAATAAAACTGAAAACAAAAGGTCTACTTTCCATTGTTTAAAATTACTTTGGTCTGATAGTTTTGAATCAAGTATTCACATCTCTCAAGCAAACACAAAATCAGTTTCAGAAATGGAACTTGCAACTTGAAGCAAAGTTAGAAGTCTTGTCACCAGGAGAAAGAGCTGGGAACAGATGCCTTCAGGCTAATAGCCATGATCAGTTTTGGAATTAACTGATAAAATAGTTAGTGTGTACTGTTCCTTCTAAAAATGAAACCCTAAAAGTCTAAATTTACTACAGTCTATTAAAATAATGAAAATTAAAATAAAAATTAATTAAAGCAGTGCGTATTTGCTACTGCAGTTTAAAAGAAGGTTAGATCTGCTTTTTTAAAAGCTGAGAAATGGTACACAAGTTATAAAAAACCCCATCATTTTAAAAATGGCAAATTCAACAATTCAAAAACTTTTAAAACTTTTAAAAGATCGTGCATGTAACACATGTTCGTGCATCATAAGATGGTAGCTAATAATGCAGTTGCAGAAAACAAACAATGCCTACTTGATACTTCATTTTCTCCAAACTCTGCATCATCTGGCCCTGATCTGCTCTGCTATACTATCCTTTTTAAAGACAGAATTATACATTTTTGCACCACCTCTGGGATTACCTGCCTGGATTCTGGGATTCTGCAGACAAGACTGAAGATCTGATGTCAGGCACCCAGAAATGAAGAACAAAAATTGTTGACTACCTGGGAAAAAGAGTGAAGTAACTCGCCCATTGTCACATAGGAACGTGACAGAAACAAGGACAAGGACATCTCTCTCTAACTTCTTTAGCGATGTGATCATTTTTACCTCTGCAAACTCCTGTCTCATTTGCTTTTAAACTTTTCAACTTCAGCAACAAATGAGGCAACAGCTCTAAAAATAATTGTCTTCTTAAGCACCAAGCCTGGTTCAAAGCCAGATCAATTCCACGCTCTCCGATGGATGAGCCAGGAATATTGTAGGAAAAGAAACAGAACAGATAATGAACTGTATCATAAGCGATATAAAATAGGAGACCTCTCCTGCCTCTAGAGTGTTGTTTTAACATAGTTTTTAATACTACAATATAGCCTATGTTCTAAAATAAATAATTGGAATGTTATATTCAGAATAATTGAAGGTGGAGTCTTCGATTTCCCATTTGAAATTTCAGAAACATCAACGTATTCCAATTCCAGCAAAACTGATTTTTCTAATAAAAATAGTTCTATGATTTTTTTTCCCTGCCAGTCCTTAATGACAGTTGTTTTGGCCTAAACAACAAGAATTTAGGGAGATCTAAATCCCAATCAATAAACATTGTTTCTGCTGAAACTGGCAGGAATTTTGTGATTCACATCAGTGAATAAACCCAGTGAAGGCTGAGCACTTCTGAAAATCCTGCTGCAATTTGGCATCTTCTTCCTTATTTAAATTGTACAGGTGTTAGTTATTATCTACCTATGTTCACCACAAAGAAACAAATAAATAAAATATATATTTACTATTTCTTAACACCTGAGGTGAAGCAGCACGTATAACCTTTGGGATGAAAATTATCACCTCAGGCCGTATTTATGCCCATTACTGTTGTTATTTATGCCTTTTTCTCCCTCTTTTTATATTACTCATAACTGATGATCAGAGGGCATCAGGCACTGACTTCCATATCCCTCCCTAGATATATCATTCAAACCATCCATTCATTAATTCATTCCAAGGCTGTCATCAGGGGGATGCTGTCAGTGGCAATGAATGTCAGAGCAGGCCACAAGCGCACTATATATGCATTCCCATGAAAGTTAGTGGATCTTGAAGCCACATTCACAACATAGTTCTGTTTTCATGTATGTTTTCCATTTCGTTGAACAAAGAACCACAAAATGTTCGCTTTCCCAAGTATATTCCAATCCACTCTCCGTAGTGTTCTCAACTCACTTAAAATGGGACTATTATTCCCTGAAATATGTCATGGAAGTCATGGAAGTTAGGAGAAAGAGGCATTTAAATAAGGGATGGAGCAAGAGGCATTTAAATAATGGATCGAGAAGAAATATAACAAGCTTTTACCTAGATCTTCACGTTGAATGCAAGCAGGCGGTATGAACACAAGCTTTGCAAACCACATCCTCAACGAATCTCATCGTGGTACAATGAGGCGAGAACCTCGGGAGAACAGACACTGCGGTACAACAGGCCAGTCTCAGCACTAACACAGGGCCCACCTGAGCCTTGGTAGGTGTAGCTGGGGAAGAGACACAGGGAGTGCAAACACATACAGAGGTGCATATGGGCTAGGACAGTCTGTAGATGCAAATACATGCCCGCTGAACAGTATTTCAGTCACTACTTGTTACTTATTTCTGCAGAAAGTAAGCTGGTCGCCACTGCATTTTTTTACTCGGGAGTGCTTATATTGCACCACCATAGTTTCAGAAATGATGTTCCAGGGTTATTACTTGGCAATTAAATTCCCTTCCTTTGCTAGATATTAAGAAAGCCCCTTTAAGTCATAAATAACGGTGTAAATCACTGTGTTAGAATATACAACATTCCTACCTATATTAAGGTCCCATTTTAACCTCTTTCCAAAAGCTTTATAGTTCAGATATTATTTTTACCCACTCTGTTTCTCTTTAGTCGCAAACTTAAAATTGCTTGTATGTTTTGAAGCTAAGAAAAATTAATCATATTTAATTCTTAGAATCAAAATATTTTTCTACTTTCTAAAATCAAATCCATTAGTAGTAAATTTCCAAAATAATTGATAGCTGTTCTCTCACAGCCATCTCAAACCCCCGCCTGATACAACCTCATTTGGCATGGGCTTTTCTGAACAAAGCTGTTCTCCCTACCCGTTTGTCAGGTTATTCAAGGGGGTCCCGCCAGACCCCCGCCGGGCTACCGGAGCGG
>NW_009209648.1:0-3841 GCF_000690835.1 Fulmarus glacialis
ATAAAAATATATATTACATAGAATATGTGTATATAGATATATAGTATTACTTCCTCTCCTTGCATGCAGAATAGGTGAGGAATTGTTTAAAGGGATGTAAGACACTTCAAATTATTCAGACTTTCTGCACAGAATATTTCAAAGAAAATTATGGAAAAAATAATTAAAGAAAAGCCACGACTCAGTCCTTGTGATGGCTCTGTCTCAACCATCAGTGGGACTGAATGCTGGACTCTCCATTTCAGGAGAATGCCAAACTAGGCAGGTCAAGGCCCTTGAATGCCCTTGGGAACCTGATCTAAGCTGCCCTGCTCTGAGTGGTGAGAGGGACCAGATGATGTCCAGATGTCCCTGGCAACTTAAACTCACCCAGGACTCTATTCTGTGGCCCTCAGGAGATGCAGCAGGACTCCTTGCTGAGCTGGAGACTGAGCAAAGCCTAGCAAATACAGAAAATCTTCACAACTAAAACCATAAACTACTCAGGATGATGAGAGGCAAGTCTCCATAAAGGAACCATCTTTGTCAGTACTACACTGACAAAATACGAGCAGCTGGTCTTCAGCATATAGATGTACTCAAAAGAAATGACTCTGCTACATAGTGATAACATCAACTCTTTTGCTTTAAGAATAGCAGTTGATATGCCAGACTCTCACATCACCATTTTTTCTCAACAGGAAGCCATCACAAGTTCACACTATACATTAGCAATAAATAGTGAATATTCACTGGGACCCAAAAGTGCAAGGGAAAGCGTGCAATCCAAACCTCTTCGTACATAGGTTGTGAGCTTTGGCTTTGCAATGCAAGCAGCTGAGGTAAAGATGGATGAGGGGATGGGTGCACTCTTCTATGTTTCCAGATATTGATCAGAAAAAGCAAGCCTTTTTTATGTCTCGTTCCAAACACATCTAAAGAAAAGTCACCAGCATCAGCCACTTCCAGACTAAAAATCCCACTTTGTCTAACACCCTGTGTACTGGAGAGAAAGGGAAGGAAGGGGAGAAGCTTTTACAGTAGAGTGGAGTTCATCTACTGGGACCAAGACCATTGCTGGGAGCATATGCAGGAAGAGCACTGAACTGAAGGATAGGATTTTTCTAGAGTAGTTGTTCCTGCAGTAAGAAGGAATTTGGGACTGACATCTTCTGTGTTAGGTGTTTTCCCCATCACCCTTTTCCAGAACCTTCTGCATTTGCAACACCTGTGGTGGTAATACACCCAAAATAAGTGAAAACCTCCTCCTGCCTTGCAACTGGTAAGGGTTACTATGCTGAGGCCTGCCACGTTGAGAAGCTGTACCGGAGCTCACCTCCCCAGTGCTACAGTGCTACAGTCACCATGGCCAAGATCAGAAATGTGGCCAGGGTCTGGAAAATTGGTGGCTGTACCTTTGTTGTTGATAAAATTTTTTTGATGATTTGAATAATTTTAGAAGGAAAAATTGTTATGTTGTCCCTGATCCTTTTTTTTTCAGCAAGTAGAATCTAAAATTGATGAACGTTTCATCAAACTCAGCACATGTTTGCGCAGCTTATCAGTCCCAGTGTCAATATTTTGGGTTGAGAAGGCAGGCAGGGCTAAATCCCAACTCCAAAAGGCATTATAAGAGAAAAAGTGGTATCAATGGTAGCTTTGACTCTTCCAGCTGGGAAAAGAATTCATGGTTTGTTCCAGGCTCCTGGCCTCTGCAGAGTATGTACCCTGAGATAAAGGCCAAAATTCAGGAAACAACATGACACTGGGAGGAGTGCTTTTAAAAGGGTAAACTGTAGGTGGGAAAAAAAAGGTACGTTGTCTGCCAGAAGATTGGATGGAAGAGAGAAAGAGAGCAAGTAGTAGTCTAACACGCTTTCCAAGCCAAGAGAGAAAACTTGGAAGCAAAGCAGACTTATTTGTCTTATTTTTTGGGCCAGGCAGCTTAGCTACCACAGTTGTTGAGAAGCCTCTGCTGAGCCAGGCATGTGGCATGCTGTGGGCCATGGGTGGACATGAGAGTGGAGCCAGGCTGGGCTCAGCAGTGCCAGAGAGCCCCGTCCTGCAGGGAAAGCTGCAGCAGCTTCCATGCTCAGTTCGTACAAGGTCTTGAAGGATGCAATGCTTTTTCAGCACACTGGCATGTGGCAAGTCCTGCAGGCTTCTCCATCTTGTAGCCGTCTGGCCCAGTACAGTCATGACTCTGCAAGAATTCAGTGCTAAAGTAAGGGGACGTGCCAACTATCAGAGTGTAAGTGCTGTCTCCAGCTGAGCTGCACTCGGCTCCATCCTTTGTGGGAGGAAGGGAATGCCACCAAACCCCAGTAGGACCAGGTAGAGTTACAGACAATGAAGCACATATTTATTTCTTCTGCATACTCACCCTTATGTGGGATGGACACTTCCTATAGAGCCAGTGGAAAAGATGACTTGAATTCATCACAGATCCCAGAAACACAACTCAGATGGTGATAACACTTCTCAGTTGCAGAAGCAGCAGAAGCAACAGCACCTTATCATCCCAACAAGAGCTAAACAGAGGTCGCAGCCAGAAAATGACATGACAAAAAGTATTTCTCTTATTCTCTATGATCATGGTAACATATTTAATGGACTTAGTATCATCTCACTCTATAAGTTCTCCCTAGATAGGTTCAAACAAAAAATGCAGGGGGAGGAAATGGATGGATTAATCTTTTACTTCAAGAATGGTGAACTTCAGTCCTCTGGATTCCTTGCAAATAGTTGTCAGTTTGATGCTCTCATCCCTGTCCCTTTCATATCTTTTCAGTTTATAAAGACAAATTTATGTATGCTTTTAAATTAAGGCAGTTGGGTACTGCAGTGCTGAACTGAAATGTAAATCAGAGCTGCAGAGGTGCATCTGTCACCATACCTGCATCAGTATCAGAAAAAGACATGTCTTTGTCAAGGTCAGAACAGATGATACAGATAAATTTCAGGATTAGCAATTCTGAGAAATTGTGTCAGAAAAAAATATACTAATATTGAATAAATTTAAGATGTTTGATATCTTAAAGATATATTAAGATCTGTGCTGCTTCATACATTAAAAGAGTGCAATTATACCTCAACCTCATTTCATAGAAATATTCCAAGACAAAGATACTGTCAGAAAAAATCAAGTTATCAGGTAAATGAGTTCCCATCTGGGAAGCAGCAAATAGAGATTAAACATCTCAATGAAACATAATTAGCAGATGCTTATAAAAAACCTGTGAATAAATTTGTAATTCTGATCCCCTTAAAGTGAATAGAATTTTGCCATTGATCTTTGTATGTGTTATTTTTTCCCTAAGAGTGAGTCACAGAAATTATTTAGGAACTTCATTTAAAGATCTATCGAGGAAAAAGGTTTATAATTTGCTAGTAGACTGTTTTAAAAAAATCTATTTATTTATTAAGGAAATAATTTATTGCATCTCACTTGCATTTCAAATTTAGACTGCCTTTTTAAAAGTTTCACCTCTGTTATCTGAAATTTTCTTTCAAAGATTTCCTCTTTCATGCTGCCTGTGATCAAGGTACTTGCCACTTATTTCAGTTTTTGAGAATCCTGTAGACACAGAATTGTTTTTAAGGCCCAGATCTCATTTCTACATTACATTACATCTGTCCAGCATGCTGAGAGGAGGGAAGTGACATTTTCATGTAGCTTAAAGGAAAACTGCCCTCATTTCATGAATTCCAGCTTTCTAAAAGTTCACACATTAAGGATCATTTGTCATCTGAGATACAGGATGACATTAAAAAAAAAAAAGTTCAAGATCAGTTGGCATTGCTGAATGGCCATTTTGTAGGCAAGTAATGTGTGCAATATAGAATCATAGAATCATAGAAT
>NW_009209649.1:0-13713 GCF_000690835.1 Fulmarus glacialis
GCCTGCCAGGTTAAACCACGACACATGTGCCATGCCTTCATCAGCAGGTAAGTACTATTTGTCCGTAGGTTTTTATCTCTTATAGTAAAGCTGGTGTATTGTTATTCATACTTTATTCTAATTGAGCTGTTTGTTTTGTAAAATTTAATAGGTGAGCATATCAAATACTGTTCATTGAAAAAAGAATTATTTGGGACAGATGGTTGGCACAGGGAATCTGCCACAATGATGAAGTATTGTCTTTGGTCCATCAATCAGTAAAAGTAAATGTAATTGATTCCCTCATGTTCAGATAATGAGTTTTAAATGGACATCTGCCTGGGATGAGAAAGTAGTATGTTTTGAGATGAGACTTTTTTTATATGATTGGATTGCACGTTATATGATTTTCTCATTCTGAAAGTAGCTGGAAACCTATTCCCGTCTTTCCAGTCCTCTTTTCAGTCAGTTTTGGGTCAGGTTCTGATATTCTCTGTCTTTCCATGTGGACATGAAAACGAAGTCCTCAATAACCAAGATGCTAAGTGTGAACATGAAAGTCCTCCCTCAGGTTCACTTATAGTTAATTTATTTTTAAACTTTTCAGTCATATTGCTTGAGGGCTACAGAAAAACAAAAAGTTATTTTTGGACTATTTTAGGTGGCCCTATATGTCTGCATTCCTTTAGAGTGGCCTGACATTCTGCTACAAGTCTAGTTCAGTAATGTTGGCAGCATTTGGACTTACAGTCTTCTGTAATGTATAGCTGTTATAATAATGCCTTAAAACATTATTTCTTAAAATGCTTGTGTTATTGTGCTTAGGGAATACTCAGAATGGCAGATGTAAAAAAGTGGTAGAAACACCGTTAATAATACAACACATACAGCCTTACCAGTATGTCTTAAACGTAACCTCAGGAGACCAACTGTCTTTGCAAGAATATAACTGAGTGTCCAGGCTCTTTCATAGCTTTGCATCTCTGAAAATGACAGTATTTTCTCCCCAATATATAAATAACTGTATTTTTTCTTTCTTTTGTTTTATTTCTTAAAGTTCTGAAAGTAACACGCTTCAATATTTATCTTCATATTGTAACTAATATTTATATTAAAAAGTTTTGTAGAGTGGAGATTATGTATTTTTCAGATCAGCTTGTAGGGTTTTCACAGTTTGATTCTCCGTGGTACCAAGGGACAAGTTTGAGAAAAATTCAGTATATAACACTTATAAACGTATGCAGACAGTTCATCAGAAAATGTTGAAAAAGGTCTCACTGTGTACTTATACTTAGTATTCATAAAGCCATCATATCAGATGTAAAGTTTTGCTACAGGAGAAGAATTTTAATGAAACTTAAATAATTTTTTTTAGAAGTATTAGACGTTTTCTGTAGTCTTTTAAATTACATTTGAGATCTTAAAATAATATATAAAATATATAAGAATGGATAATGACCCAAAACTTAGGAAAAATAAAACAAGTATTTAAGAACATGCAGTAATAGTTAGAATAAGGCCAGAGGGCTCAAGAAAAAAAAGAGTTCTGAAAGTCAAAGTCAGTAAAAAGAAAGCCAGTACTAGGACAAATAGTCTATGCCATGATTAAAAAAAAAAAAATCAAACAAATAAATTACAGATCAATAACACATGAAGAAAAAGACTGTATCCATACACAGCATTCCACTTTCTTTGTAGGCAAGTTACTGTTTTGAGATTCTTAGCTGCAAAGTACCATAAAACCTCAAGTGGT
The DNA here is from genome assembly GCF_000690835.1 of Fulmarus glacialis. Taxonomy (NCBI): domain Eukaryota; kingdom Metazoa; phylum Chordata; class Aves; order Procellariiformes; family Procellariidae; genus Fulmarus; species Fulmarus glacialis. The sequence continues at coordinate 1,733 of NW_009209649.1, forward strand.
TATTACTATTTTATTATAAAGCTATGACAGTGCAAAGATACATTGGTACATTCCTTGACAGCCAAAAACTCTCAGCTCTGTCTGCTGATGGCTAGGATATAGCTCTCTTTCCTATTGGACTCAGACCTGGACACATTTGTATGCTTCGGACTTTTAAAATCCCGTTTGTTCTATCTAAGAAGGAATAAAAATATCTTGAAAGAACGCCGTCTGGTGAAAAGTGTAATGGTCAACTTACATAGCAAAATAAGTTATTCGCAAGTATGTAATTTTAATACTCTGATATCCACCAAATACATATTCTGGCTTAAAGTTTTCCTTTTAACCTTCAAATTTCTGTATGGATTTGAAAAGCTTTCTCATCATGGTAAGTTTTTGACAGCTATAGGCCTACTGCAGTGATGAAATTGTCAACTGACTGGAGAGGCTTGTTAAATAATAGGAAATCAGTTTGATAGGGACTATTACAAATATATGAAATGCTTTTCTCAAGAGTTAGGAATAAGCACAGACCTCGTCAGGACTCATAACTATTTCTAGTATTGTCTTGCACGCTTCAATTAATATGGCTATTAAAGAAATTCGAGAAACTTATATTGTCAACCCCAAAAGTTATAAATACTGAATCATGCACCTTAAAGGATGACATTAAATATTCAAATCATTAGATTTCAGAAGAGTGAGTTTCAGAAGATACGGAGGTACAGGCAGTATTTATTGTTAATATTTTGGAAAATGTATTCTTCTGCATACTAAATTTTCAGAACCACCTGAAACCATTCCTAGAATCTGATTTTACAAGATTTTAAGGATATGTTTCACTTTATCCATATAAGGAATACCACAGGATTTAAGTATGTGCTTAAATCTTTATAGAAACAGCAACTCAAACAATGCAAATTATATTGATCAGATAGCATGGATTGTGTAAATAAGGGAGTTTTTATAGTGGTTAATTGAAAAGAGTTAACTTAAGCATTGCAGCTATCTTTCTTTACATCATCTGAGCTGGTTATTATGACAATAAATAACAATATTCTTGCAAATTGTTAGTTTCAAAACCCAGGTAAAACAACTTCCAATAACAGTAGACAGATTTTTGTTGCATGTTTTCTTTTTTTTCTAATTAAATTTTTCAAATAAAAAGATTTGTTGGTGTCTGTAGGTTCTAGAAGTGCTTATGTTTTCGTTAGTAAAGAAGAACATGCCTCATCCTAGACTATCATGTATAACTTCTGCATATTCATTACTTACATTTCTGTATATTGTTTTTTATGCAATTTGTGAGGGTGTTTTTAACTGAAAGGAGAGAGAATCTTCAGCTTGAAATTCAAAGAGGACAGCTGGCAAGAAGAAACAGATTTTGCTAGTGTCATAGTGTGAATAGATTTCTTAAACTATTTAAGGTTGCCAATTATCCTCTAAAATTGCTTAGTAATTGAACTAGCAGTCATTTGTCACAGTTGTTATTTTGTCTGAGTACTCTAAAACTTTAGGAGGATTGTGACTCAATTATTGTAGAGGAGATTGCATGCCCGAATGGGAAAGAAATTATCATAGACAATAAGCAGGAGAGAAGTTAAAAGGAACAGATGAATGTACAAGAGTTATATGTCATGAGATGCATACATGTGAAAGAACCAGAAATATGTCTAAGAATGCTGGAAAAATTAGAAATTGAAATCTTAAGAGTTCTAGTTATCCTGGTTTCTGCAAAGGAAATATCCCTTCTTAAGCTCAGCAGTTTTTTAAACATGTGATTCAGGAAGAGAATTAAGAAGTCATTAACATAATCAGACTATCAAAAGGCATGATGAGATCCCGCACAGGAGGCTATTAATAAAACTGAGTAGTAAGGAATTAGGCATAAAATACTGCTTTAAAAGAAATATTAAAGACTATCGAAAGAGAGAATATTAAAACTCCTTCTTCGTGTTTTATACCAGTCCAGTGTTAAAAAAATCAGGATGAATCCTACAGAATTTTATATAATGGATTTTTACAGTGGGTGCTTCGCATATTTTTTTCAAATTATCTAACACTGCCATGCTGCCACCTACTTACCATACAGGATACTAGGCTAGATTGATCTTGCATCTGTTCCCTTATGGCAATGCCTATGTGAGTTTGTTCTTAATTTATCTCCTAAAACAAAGGAGAGGTTGAGAATTTGTTTGGTGATTCCTCTCTTATACTTCTTCCTGTTTCTATGTAGAATACTCTTCCATATTGCTTCTTTCCATTCCAAGTTACTTAGCTGCTGAGGAAATCCCTTTGCCTCCTACTTTTCCTATTTATCATGCTCCTTCTGATTGTATACGAAGAATCTTCGTGATTTGGTGTCATAATAGCGTTAACTAAATATATTTATGTCCTCATAACACAAAGCTTTTGATAACATCAGAAATATGTTAGCAAAAAGTAGCTATATTTTATCAACAAACGACTAGTATAATTAAATCTTTCATGTAATGCCACTTATTCTTTAGTCTTTAAATAGGAATCTCAGAAGCATTAGCAAAATCTCAGCTTCGATACTATGCTCTCCCTTTTTGCGAACAATTGTGTGTGTATGTATATGTGAGTTTTCTTTGAACATAAAGTAGGAACCAGCATGTCAGCTCAAATGACTGGATTGTTGACCCTTATCTCCTGCACTCTGCATTGGCAAGGTCTGATATTTCAGAAAAAGTTTGGATGATGACCTGACTTTGAATTCTGTCCTGACATCTCATCAAATAGAAGAAAAGTGAAGTGAGGCATCATTCTCACTTGAGCACAGAGCCTCATTTTTCATATATTGCAAACCTGAAAATAATATTCATAATTATAAAGTTATCTATTCCTTTCAAAATCCATCTGAACTATATACATATGCCTTCTTGTCCAGAGGCATTAAGAATTTGCTAAAGATATGTGAAAGGGCTTGGGCCTGAGCCAGCGTAGAACTCCCAAGTAGAACCTTTAGTGTAATATTAAAGCTATTCTTCATCACTTAAACACTTTCCATACCTTACATCATTTATGAAGATTTCAATGTACAGCATGTAGCCTATGCATATATTAACTATTTTAACAGTTAGTTAGTTTGCAAGCTTTCTTTTTTTTTTTTTAATTCTGTTTTCTCAACTCTACAATCAGCCTGTTTTAATGCTGTATAAAGTGGTATTTTTAGTGTCTCTAATGTCTCTAATCACGTCTCTAATGTGTTTTCCATTTTCCTATCTCATTTCCTTATCCTGAAAACAATTAAACTGGGAAATCAGCAGAAAGTAAGGAAAAAAATATTTAGTTTAATGAAACAGTTGTGGGAGAGTCTAGCTAATATTTAGTTTCTTAAAAGACAAATTATTTAACTTAGAACCTTTCATTTATTTTGCAGTCAATAAGTTCTGTAGCTTTAACATTTGTTTGCCCAAAAACATATCTTTACCATTCTGTGCTAGAAAATAGAATAATTTAATTCTATTACTTTCATGCTAGATTTGCTGCTGCTTTTGCTTCGTAAATAAAATCTCCAGATTTACTCACCTGTTACCCAGTCCATCAGAAAAAGTCATTTATGCTGCTAAATTTATGAAAAGTAGGCTTATGATAATAGTACAGGCAGCCTTGTCAACATACTGGCAAAGTTTATTTCTCTGTATGGTAAAAAAATGTATTGTCTCATAGAACTGCTATCTCTGTATGATGCTATCTATCTCTATCTTTTTACTATTTTTTCCCTTATGATCTAGGGCCATTTCTGTGTGGAAAGATACAGGTAATCATGTTTCTATTCTATCCTATCCAGGCACTGATTTAAGCAGGAGAAATGTAGCCATACTGTTTCACTGCTCAGCTTAAGGTAATAATCTGTGTTAAGAGGAAAATTATCTTGAGCTTATCACAGCAATAAAACGACTCCTGGACCAAATTTGTCCCATAGCAGGCTGACTGGGAAGGTGGATGAGTGACTTCTACAACTTCTACAACTGTACATATCTATACGGGCATGCCTGTGATTATTTTTTTTAGTCCATGCTGCATTGAGTGCAGCATGTTTTTTCAGAAGAAACTGAGGGAATGTAACACATCTTCAAAGGCTTGACGTGGTGTAATATTTACCTTCCTGGACATTGTATCTTTTCTACACCTCCTGTATGCCTGAAACTCTAAATAGCAGCCTTTAATGGTAATAACTGTACAAACACAAAGAGAAACAAAGCCTCACACCCCAGATTTGATTTCCAAGAAGGTCTTTGGGCACCATTGTATCATATTTTCTAACTACTAATAAATACTAAGCTATAAAGAGTTGATTTAATGTTAAATGGTATTTTTTCTGAACACGTATGTCTGTGGTGGTGCATCACTTTCTGCTAATACCGTCAACAGTGATTCTTTGAGCAGCCTCTAAACCACTCATTCGCAACAATGTCTTTAACTGCTTGTTAAAATATCAGGGCTCATATTCAAAATAATGTCGTTAGTAAAATATTGTCAGCCACAAGGTTTGATACCAGTGGAAAACCTAATATGAACGACTGAAATTGGGCATGTGGATTGTTGCTCTGTTTTGTATTGTGCTTTTTTCAGTGTACATTACAGTCTAGATTAGAGCAAAGGAATACACAAATGCAGCATCCTAGTAATGCCATAGGTTTCGCTGATGACATCAGTTTACATAGCATTGAATTCTTCAGCTAAAAATTATACCAGTTTACATGCTGATAGATTTGTTTTTCTTGAATCCCAAAAGATTTCTTTTAGGAGGGAGTTGAAGGTAGTTTGCCTGGAAGCAGTGGAAGGCTGCCTGCTGCAGACATCTTGGCAAGCCAGCTCCCATCACTGAGGAGCTTTTACAGATTGCATAAGACAGCTAGCTTAGAGTGAACAGACCAGAACTTTTTATCTTAGTCCAAGTGTTATACCATGAAACAGGAGAACTTACTTTTCAATACCCATCTTAATCACAGAACACTCTAACTTGTAAATCTGCAACTACATGAGTAAGAGTGAGCAAAACACTCTAACATACTCAGTAGCTGCTGTTATAAATAAATTGCATCACAATATATTTCATAAATCTGAAACAGACATAACTCTCTGGCTGTGAATTTATGTTTCAGATGAGCATTCCAGAAAATGCAAAATTAAGTTATTGGCATAATAACCTGAGCTTTACAAACGCTTCAATGATGTTATTTTTAATACAATAATTTAGTTCATCATAAAGTCTCTACTGCAGCTTTAGTTTCATTCATAATTCATATCTGGTAGAGATATTGTATGTGAAGTCCAAATTCAAATGTAGAACTACATATAATCTTTCTCAGGAGATGGTGTCAATTATTACAAATTAGTAGTTTCAGGATAAATCAAAGTATGAATTAACCTGGCAAAACAAGAAAAAATCAGACTTCATCATAGATTTCACTGGAGTGATAAACATTTTGTTGTATTTTACTTTTATCATATTATATCACTTCTGTACAGATAAGCCTTATTTTGAAATAGATCTCAGACTGCTGCTTGCTTCTAGCATAATTCTGTCAGTGTAAGAGATGTATGATACCATTTTTCCTCCTGCTGGATTTGTTTTTCTACTGAAATATAAACAGTTTGGTTACCAGAAAACACTGTGAATATTGTGACATTCAAAGAACACAATAAATCTTAGTAATAGCTTCAAAAAGTTGTGTATGCTGATGGGCTTGAAAGGGATTATTTTGCTCTCACAAAAGATTTTATTTCGGTCACGTTTTGACCATTTTTAGCCATTTCCTTTATCTTTCACTGAGAAGTTGTGAGTTTTTTTGAGAGTTTGGTGAACAACTTACTTGAGATGTATCCCATTCAGGGTTTAAGATTGCTTTTGCTTGGCACTATGCAACCATGTACAAAAAAAACATTCCTACAGAAGGGCTGACAAGCTGACTTTAAAATGAAAGGTGAGAGATGGTTTCTATAAAGAGATGGTGACTATGAATAGTGGGAAAGTAGTGATAATAACACACCAAGTGCTCAATTCTGAAAGCTAAATATTTTCATCTTGTATTAAGACGTCTCAAAATATTTATCTTGGCTATTTTATATATTTATGTAATAATTTGGGGGAAAAGCTTCCTTCTATTGTTGGAAAACCCACAGAAAGCTCCCTAATGGAACAGATTGACTGAGGTTTTCCATCAGAATCTCTTCTACATCCTTCAGTTCAGAAAAAAGACAGGTCTCAACCCTCCAGAAAAATTAAGTGCTTAGCAAACCTGTATGTTTCTTGGAGACTTTTCTGTGTCCGGTAGTGCTTTCCAATATCTGGGGACAGACTCTTGGCACTGTGCTCATGACAGATCTTTTGTTAACAAACAGATGTACCCATTTCATTGCTATTTGGTCAACAAAAGAGCTCACTGATGCATTTAGGGCATTGTTCAGACTTACGTTGATCTTTCTAATTACTCAGAAAAGAAAGTATGTGCTACATTTTCTGTAACAGGTCCAGGAAAAAGTATAGATTCCATTTGCTGTCTAGCTGAACTTCTACCAGCTCTTAGTAAGATGTAGTGAATATTTTATTGCTACTGTCAAAATTTTGTAACTAATATTTAAAATAAGACATGTTGTTTTGCTAATTTCTTAAGCATTAAATGTTTTCTATAACGTGGAGTGATTATGTGCTACAATAAATTTTTCATTATTGCCAAGTTTAAGGACCAAGGAGGAAGTATCAGACTTCACTGCTTAAGATTTAGGTATTTTAAAAAGCTTTCAAAATAAATTCAGCAAATGTTAACAGTCAGCACATGCTTTTGAACAACTGTATGGGGCTTTTTTTCTGATAAGTTTAACAAAGTTATTTTCCGGTATTTCAAGTCACCAGATAAAACATATATTGCTAAGGCTCCAATTTATGTCATAAATATGAACGCATGTCTATCTTCAGGCACATGTTTTGTAGCATGTAATTGTGGGAATTTTTGAATTTGTCATATGCTTTTATACATTTTGGTATCTCTGTCTTAAAGATCACAGTTTTATTTCCCTTTTTAATCTTGTGAAATTAACACAAAGTAAAAATTAAAATTCAAAGTAGTTTCTATAACAAAATTACTCTCTTTAAAAGTACATTGATTGCAATAAATACCAAGAAGACTACTCTGTGACTTTATAGGAGACTCGACTAACTTCTGGGTTTCTTTTTTTGGTTTGTTTGGGTTTTTTTTCAAAATCTGTTCTTCTATCTGTACTGCTTCCAAGAGCTTTATTTTGTCAGAATTCACAGTGAGTCCACTGTGAGTTTTGCCTGACTGAGGACTTTGAACTGAACTCTCTGAGGTTACTGAATAGTAAAAAACGAATGCGTTAAGTTTGGGGCTTTGTAGAAACATCTATGTAAGCAACAACAGATGACTATTCTTTGTTACGAAGAAATATAAATACATGTTGTAAGATTTAAAGTTAAGTAAGCTCTTGCAATTGGTATTCCATGATAAAGCCCTGTGTGTTAGGATTTTTGTCATCTTAACTAAGTGTTTATAAATATGAACATAGAGTTATTTTTAGGAGATGAAGCCCAGATTTTGCTTTTTGGAGCTAGGTCTCCATTTGCAACATCAAAGGCAGATTTTGTAAGTTGTAAGGATTTAATGAGAGTGGGGAGTGGATCATTACAGTACTTTCATTAATTTTTCAGAGACATTGAAACTTAATTATCTTATATATTGAAAATGGTGTTATGTAAAACCACTTACTGCTTACATGACCATCAACAGCTTTTTCTTTCTCCACATTTATTTAGTTTTACAAAAGATTTCTGTTTTTTCTAAGATGCCCATCATGTCTTTCTTTCCACTTCTCAGCTGGGAATCTCTTCTGATGTGGAACGTATGTTTGGAAGCTTGTTAAAGATGCTTTTGGCAGTTTTTACTGCCTTCCTCTTGAGTCTGTTTAGATGGGGAAACCTTCCAGTATTTTTATGCTAGTTTACTGTTCTCTTATCCAGATTAGTCTGCTGAAATGTAACCTAGTGTTCCCTGGAAGTTCTCTACTATTTCAAATCTTTTTGGCTTCCTGATTCATTAGCCATATTTTAGCTGTCTAAAAATGCTATTGGATCCTTCAGACTAACTCCTTAAAGATGTTTTTGATTTTTTGTGACTGAAGCTCTTCAACCCTTAATATTTTAGAGGTAAAATATGCTTCTGAAAGTTTCTGCGTACTTGAAGGGTGATTGAATTCCTTTACATATTGACTGTCAGGTTTGGCAAATGCATCTGTGAAACTTCTTCCATATTGTTATTGTTATGAACAATAGTCCCAAGAGACTACAGTGCCTTTTAATAGATCCACTACGTGCACATTATGTATGCAGATGGGTAATACAAAAGACTAGAAGTTCTTCCTATTAGCTTAATCTTTAGATATTTCTGTGCAGATACTGCTAATTCTGCTAAATAATAGAATAGTCTAGAGTTCTGTTTCACTTTTGTTTGTGTATTTAATCTAAAAAATGCCTTTTCACATCCTGTTCTTAACAGAAATAGAGAATGTCTTGAGAGACTAGTCTCAGTATATTTCAATATAAAACCAAACTAGAAATTATTGGAAATATCCCACAAACCTCTACTTTTTCCTGATATTTGCAATACATTTAACAGGTTAAGGTAAGTTTCAAACAAATGTTTCAGGCCAATTCCGTGCTTCTTTTATTGTACAATTTTTCCATGGAATTTGGTGGAGCCATGAGTTTTTGCCTTAGCGAGTATGGGCTCTCAGGTTTTGGATGCTTTTGTTAAAAAAATCAAACATTATACAGTTCACTTACCTCTGCTACATCGTCTTTTTGTCTCTTACAGTTTTAACTCTGACACATCTATTTAGTAACTCTGCTTCTGTTTTGTTCATTTTCAGCCACTGTTGTAAGTTCAGAAACACACTTTTGAAAGAATAACATTATGTTAGCAGGGGCTTATGTAGTATTTAGGTTAATTTGAGAAAATTTGGACCATTATTGGCTTTTGTGTGAAAGAAAAGAGTAAACAAATTGTTGGAGATGAGCTATACAATTAGAGCTGAGGTGATATTTGGTTTTCCGTGATGTTATGCAATAAATTTGATAGCTTTTACTTCTAAGTCAGGTAAAAAGCTCTTACTGATTTTCATTGCAGGGCTGGTCTTACAGATCTGTAGCTGAGACGCTCTGCTGTAACCATCTACCGAGCTACAATGAAAACAGTCTTTAACCTTTTTATTCCTAGAGGCTGGTAGGAGCTGGTCTGACACTTCCGTAAGTTAAGGCAAATCTGAAATTTGGATTGATTACACAGAGTTATACAAAGGGCTGAAGTGGTTCTTTGTAAACTTCTGTGCAATCAAAGCTCCCTGAGATGTAGGTAATTATGGCCACTTCCCTGTAGCAGGAGTGGTGTGGCTAAAGATATTATTTAACGTTGGTAAGCATTTAGCAGGAATTCTAGTTCTTCTTCAAACCACTGATATATGACTCTGATACAGTGAATGGTGGAAGCTAGTCATAACAAAGTTCTAAACTTGTCTACTTTTGTATTGTATTGCAGTGCTTATGATTAATCTTCTCCCCCTTAGTAGTTTTTCTGGTTTCCTGTTTTTCAGTTTTTCTTGATAATATGATTTCTATAAGTGAGTCATTTGGTGACTGTTGAACAAGATACTTGCTGAAAGATTTTCTTGTTGTAGTTGTTAATGATGCTATGCCAAATACTTGTTACAAACAGTCCTAGTCCTAGTGTGAGCCCCCTACCTGATTTTCAGCATACTTTTACTAGACCCGCATTCAAATAAAACTAAATTTCATCTTTTACTGTCTTGCCTAGTTTCCTAATCATCAATCTAGTTTCCAATCATTTTCCATAATCAGTATTCTCACTCTTTTACTTTATTATGTCTTGAGTGTAATAATCTCAAGCCTTTTCCATTTGGTCATCTCCTGGGCCTTGAACTGCTGCTGCCTCTTCGTGTTGCTGAACTTGCTTACTGTTACTATCTTAGTGGTTTTAATGTTTATTGTAATTCTGTAATTCCTTCAAATAATGATCGGCTCAAAAACTATATTCTGAAGTTCAGCTCTAGGCAAAACCAATATAGAAAAGTAATCTGAAAATCTGATGTGTTAATATTGGATGCCATGTTTGAAACCTTCTGCAATTTATTTGGTTATGCCTATTACAATATAACTATTGCTTTGTGCTGCCATTTTAGGCTTTCTATTACCTAGAGATAAAAGCCTTTAAGAATATCATTTTATCATGCTGGAACTAACAATAAACTTTCCCAAAAATCTGAATGGAGTGATTAACTTCTTTAATATTTATAATATATATTTGCACACTATTTTAGGAAGACAACTGTCTCCCTTTTACTTATTCCTTAACAGAAATCAAACCAGTTTCTCCATATTTATGTCTCAATGTAGAGAATACAAAGATAGTCTGGTTTATCACATCAGTAGTTCAAGATTATCAAATCTTTGGCTTTAAAAATTTTCACTGTAGAAGTGAGACTGATATCTTGGCATCCTTTAGAGTACGTATATATCTGATTTATGCTATCCTTAAAGTAAAGGCAGACTCATGCAGGATTTTTTAATGAAGAGCTGGAGCATTTCAACTGTAATGCTATCTTCTCTTTGCATTGGTTTATAATTTCTAACATTATGTTTAGCTCACATTTTCAAGCTTGTTTTTTCCTTTTGCATTTACGAGGATCCAGTGGTCATTTAAAAAAGAAAATACTTGCAAGCTATATCATATGAAATGCATATAAAACTAGATACATCTAAAATGTCAATGAAAGGGATATAAAAATGAAGTTTGAAGTGGTAACTTTAATTCTTTCTCAAAATCACTGCCTTTAAAACAAATAATTCAATGTGCAACTAACCTTTTATAATACAGAAGATACTATCCAGGATGTCTCCAAATGGTAAAGTGACAAAGTGATAAATGTCTTTTCTTGAAAAGAAGATTTTTCTTTTTGAAAGTGTCTGTGTAGCTCTTTTCCCCAAGAATAAAAGTAAATGTTCTTTCCAGACCTTGTTTACGATGTATTTGCTTCCAGAGGACAGGCAGTAAGAGAACATACCCTAAGATGTTATTCGTGGCTTTGTGTTAATACTGATTGACGAGTTTTCGCATGTATTCTGCAAATTTTCAGGATATCTCTTTGGAGCTCTTTATATTTAAAATGCCTTAACAGCTTGTGTAACTTTTTTATACCTTCTTTTCTTTTTCTTAAGAATTTCTAAACCTTCTCTTGTAGTAAACACACCACAGAGAATGCTGTGCTGTGCTAGAGAATGGTTCGTTTTTTTTTTTCATATGAACTCCTTGTGACTTCTGACTGCTAAACTGCTGAAATCGCTCATTTTTCGTGTGAGGCTTGTATTCCTGAAATAAATAAATTTAAAAAATCATAGCAGTACATCGAGATAGTACCTAGACGTAGATGTTGTAAGGACATGTTCCTGTGCTACTGCCAAAACAGACAGCAGCACCTCCTCCTGGGCATAAAAGTGCTGGAAATACCTGCATCAGTTCCAATATCAGATACTTCACGGGAAGGTATGAAACCCCAACATAGACCAGTGTTTGATAACTTGTGGTTCAGTTTGTTTTCTTGTTGATGTCTATTACTTAGTGTTTAGCTGAAGTGCTAAAGCACAAGATTTAATACTTCTTTGGGTTTTTAGTCGCTATGATAATTCTATATATGTATGTGGCCAATCCCTTTCTGGTTTCAGAAGGGCCATGTGCTTATTTAAAATGATAAGTACTTTGACATTTATAGCTAAATCTTTTACGTGCTCGTTTTCTGGGCACAACAACTTCCGCCCTGTCAAGGCCTGATGATCAAAACATCCACATGGCTTAAAGAGGATAGGTATCTTATCTCCCACCCTTGTGGGGGTCTAGAGTTTGGGGGCATAGCTTACAAAGCTAAGCCCAGAGAGTTGTGGTGAACGG
>NW_009209650.1:0-12420 GCF_000690835.1 Fulmarus glacialis
TAACTCTGTCCCAGCCGGAACCAGGACCACTGTGTATTCATGCAAAACTGGTCATGTTATCATCATGTTTTGTAGAGAGGTATGGAAAAGAGGGAATGATAGGGATTACTGAATAACCATCAAAGATGGAGTTGAGGTACGAATGAAAGCATGGGTCTGCAATCTATGAAAGCAAAATAAAGATGTGATGTTTAAGGCATAAGAAGGCATAAGAACTCAATCTTCAGCCAAGTGACCTTGTGAATTAATAAAAGTACAAGGCGGATACAGGCATGCTTAGCTTCCCAATTCTGTGCAAATATGTCTTTATATGTCCTTGTCACCGTATTGACTATGAATACTTCATTTTTACTTTAACGGTGATGAATGAAGGAGGAGGTAACTAACATCACAGGATTGCTGACTAGCATATAATCTTCTTTAAAGCTGGATAGTGGCACACTACATGTGTGTGTGTAGAGCACATTGCTCTACAGCTCTAAGGAGGGTATATCAGGTGGCCTTCTAGCTGCACAATCCACTGTAGGTGCTGGTATCTCACAGGGAATGTGCACATGAAGAATCATACAGTGACCAAAGCTAGCCAGTACATCTCTGATGTACTGAAGGACAGTGATGAGTGAAGCTAAAATGAAAATTATCAGGGTTCATGTAAAGAATCTTACAAAAAATATAAGAAGTATTTCACAAAGTGCAATTCTGAATTTGGTCATCATGTAACTTATCAGGGGAAATTTTCTTAAATTTTAACAACTTGCCTTTGGAAAAGAAAAACTCTGTAACCCACATTGAACCTATTTATTCATAGAACATAACTTCTTCCTTCACTTACTTTGGGGACATGCAATTTGCAGATGAATCATTTAATTTGTCCTTGTTAAAAAGCCATAGAATTCTATTTTTACTTTGTCTATTTAAATTACATCTTAACAATATGAAACTCTCATATAACCACCAAACATAAGCATTTAATTCCTCATACACTCCATCCCCACATCAACCCCAGGCCAAGACAATTCCAAATACATACCAATGAATCATCATCCTGACAAATGAACTTGATGTATCACTCCATGGAAATCAGTAACAATTATGGCAAAATGTTAATCTAACGGGTATCTATTGCTGATGGAAATTACACTTACCCATGAAGAGTTCTTTACAGATAGGATTTTAAGGCCAAAGCTAAGTTGTAGGATTTGGCTATACAGAATTTGAATAAGTGGCCTTGTTTTTTTTATAGTGAAAGAAAATGGTTTTTGAAGATCAGTATATGAACTGGTGTATAGTCAATGTATAGTTTACATTTACAAATTTCATTTTAGAATGCCAATTATAAAAATGTTTATTTTTACAATACAATATAAGGCCCTCCCTGATCCCACACTTGATTTCCTTACATGGAATTCTTCAGGAAAGGCACTCCAAAAGCATAGGAAATTAAAATATTTCTCTTTTAGAAAAGTTAATTGTGAGGGTGAAATTTATAGTATTATGCAAAAAAAAAAAAAAAAAAAAAGGCAGAGAAACAAATATTAAAATGTGAAAGACCAAAAATGAGTGAAAGTGCTATCATGAATTATTCCTTTTTATTCCTGATTATTTTTTACAAGAAGGCACTTCAGTCAGATTTCCAACCTCCAGTAAAATAATAATAGGTATTCACGCTGCTGGGTGTTAACTTTCCAAATAAAACTGATTTTTCAATGGATATTGAAGTGCTGCTGTATTTGAAGGTTCATTACAACTCTTCCAGCCAAAACGTGTATACTTCTATACTTCTTTTTTAAGCATATATTAGATGGAGCTTTATATTGTAAAACAGAGGCTGATATATTTACCATTAATACAAAAATTTGTATTATTCTCCCTATCAGAAGCTATCCCTTTGCTGGGGTGGGGGGAAATGTATAATTTTCCATAGACTTCTTAAGCTATTGAATTAACTTAATTCAGTTCTGGACTTTCAGTGCAGTTAGAATTTATTCATAATTGTTCATACACAACTTTGATTTACATATGGTAAACCAAACCATATCCTTTAATAACTTTTTCTAACCACTCAAAAGGAATCTAGATTATTTAAACTAAATGGAAGTCTACACATATAACGTAAGAATAACAATATCTGGTTTAGTTGAATAGCTTCATCAGGAAAGACCTTTATAGACATTTATAGAACATATAGAATGTCTGTTGTAAGATTATCACAAGAGAGATGGGGGAAAAAAACCCAACAGTTAGTAAACCAGCACAATTTGTCTCCAAATGTTTGTTTAATGTTGCAATGTTTTGGATCTTTTGCTTTTCTAATCCATGTCAAGTTTTAATGACAACTTTATTAGTAGAATCATTATCTTATGATCCTCACTTCTCAGTATCAAATGCCTTCATTATCCACAAGACACTTGTTTGTAACGTGCCTAGAATAATAGGCCCCAGTCTATGACTGAATACTTCTGAATCAAGAAAAATAGTCAAAATGAGCTCATAGAATTTTACACTGAATGCAAGAATTAGCCTGGATAGGGAAGTAACAGGGATTTAAACACAGGTCTTCAAAATGTGTTCTAAATGTGTATACGAGTATGTAAACTGACAAATTGTCCTGTTATAATTTATATACTCTATGTTTCTATAGAAAATAAACTAATGTGCCCTTTGAATAGCATCCTTTATAAAACTTTCTCCAGCTGCGTACAGGTGTTCTTCATTCAGCTGTAAACAAAAGATCTTTATTGTTTCAACTATTTTGGTCATGTCTGCTACCGTGCAGACAGAGTACTAAAATGCATATGTGATTTATTAACATTGAAAAAGGCTAAGAATTTTCTGATTTAAATCTCCTATTAAATTCTGTCATAATTCTATTTGCACAATTGAGTGGTGTTTCACTACTCAGGGTTCATGTTTGCTTGTCTGTTTTCTTAGAAGAATCCTGTCAGCTAGAAAACTGCATATTAACTAATGAATGTCATCTCACCCACTTAAGAAGATGAAAATTAAACCTATGTAGCTGTTTATTTAAAATAACTCCCCCACTCCCAAAACACCCTCTGTCTTCACATGTGAGTCAATTTTGCTGAAATTCTATGAAAAGATGTCAAAAGAGCTCATTGAAACTTTTCCTTGAATGGCAAATAAACATTACATGCAAAGAAGAATTTAAAAATGTAGAATACAAGATAAGGAGAAAGAATTAAAAAAAAAAATGGGGAAGAAGGTGTAAAGTAACTAAAAAATAGCTGTTGAGTATGTTCTTAATTTTTATTTATTCTTAGCGATTCTTACCTCTAGTTATTATATAGGTATGTAGTTCTAGAAATATATCCTGAAATTATTTTCATTCATTCAGACTATATGTAAAAATTTTTAGTTTCATTTTTCATACTTTAAAAGCAATTTATTTTGAGTTTTTTAAATCATCTCTGGAAAGAAACCAAGAACAAAATTCCTAAGAAAATAGGAATCCATGATTAAAAAAGTTTTGTAAGTTTACTGAAATTTTTGTATTATATATTTCAGGCTCTTCATAACCAGTATACATTGAAATAAGGAAAAATGCTATATTATTAGTATACACATGTATTTTTAAAACAACTTTTATATATTGAAAATATCTATGCCTCACCTTCACAGTCAAAAAAAAAAAAAAAAAAAGCCATTTCTAGTATGATAAACATAATCAACTGCAAGGAGTCTGATTTCAAATAAAAGCCCAATAATGGAAAAGAGAAAATCTTAGTTGAGCAGAAGATAGTGTAGGAGAAGAAAAAAAGGAGTATCATTATTATTATCAAAGAAGAAAGGACAGACTAGGTGAAACTTCAACTGCATTTCAAACATAAAAAGTGTAGTGAAGGATAAAATGAATTAAAAGACATTTAATGAACAGGAAGCAGGAACTGGTACAGTAAGAAGATTTTTCTTCTCAGGTTGCAGAGGAAGGGAAAGCTGCAAAAAGATTAATGTAGACTCAACAAATCATGTTCTTAGTATATGTAAAATAAAGAATTTATTTTATTTTTGTTGAATCCTGTGTGACATTTCAGTGCCTTAGTACGTCATTAAGAATCACAGTTTATGCCTTTTTGTAAAATCTGCATATCTATTACTATAGGACTAAACATCTCATACTGATATTGAAATGTCCATAGTCACTGTATCAGGTCAGTCTGCAGGTTATATTCTCCACTTCAGACAGATATTGCGAGATTTTCAATCCGTCATTTGATGAAAAAAATCAATTGCTTTTTAAATGAGCTCACATTTTAATGTCATCCACAAGAAAAAAAAAGAAAAAAAGAAATAATTCCTTATCCAACATTTACTTAATGCTTAAAATGCAAAATTATTTACAATGCAGGAAATACTTGTCAATATAAAGCAGGTTTTTTGTTTTCACAACATTGCAATTAGTCTTCAGTATCTTGCTTGCTTTTATGAACTTTGCATTATTTATTTATTATTTGTTAACCTTCATTAACATCTTTTTAATTTTCTAATCAAAAGTATGATTAAATTTATAGCACTTAGAGAATTTAGTATGGGAATGTTTACTAAATTTGAGAAATCAGGTAAGTCATCTCCTTGCAAATCCATGAAGAGTTTATAAAAGCAAGCAATAGGGACCCAGCATTACGCATGTATTAAACTCTCAGCAAGTGAACAACCACATGGAAGTCAATGGAGCTACACATACATTTAAACATGTGATGCAATACTTAGAAAGATAAGTGTGTAAGAAAGTAGAAAATCATCTTTAATATCATTCTCCTTAAGAAGGAGACAAGTGGGTTTCATACTGTTGAAGTCAAGTCAATGGAAAACGTGTAAAGGGCTTTCTAACAGGCCAAGCAGACCAAACAGGAACTGTCTGCTGACACATCTATATTTTATTGCTCTGATTGAAAGGAAAAAAAAAAGGCTTATTTTCCTTTTTAAAAATTAATTAAGCTTTTTTCTTGGATTATCCCAACTCCCAATCAGGTAGCATAACTAGTTCTTTCAGCTTTCAAAAAGATAAGAAAAAAATTGAATTTTTCTTGCCATCACTCACTAGTGAGAAGGGCAGTGATTGTCTCAGATCCGTAAGTAGAGTGCAGTGGAAATAATGACATAGTAGAAGAAACATAAATTGCAATTCTGTTTTCCTGGACATAACTCATCTTACAGGCCTCTTCCTCTCTATATGGACCTAAGTGGCTGCTTAAACTCAGTGAAGATTGTATTATCTAAAGACAGCTGCCTGTATGCTTTCTCTTCATGGACTCTTAAGGAAAGATTCTACGTTTCATCTTGATGCCAGCACAAGTATTATAAGCAATTGGATGCATATACATCCTCAGACATATAATAAAAGACATAAAGATATATAAAAGCCTTATAATACATATAATATAAAAGCCTTATAATACTTACTATATATAGTACTTATTATATAAAACTTCACAAAAAACCATATTATTAAAGAGCGTATTAATGCTGCATTCAATAATACTAAATAAAATATGATGAAATACTTTATTAAAACATTGTATAATAATTAAGAGCATCAGAAGAGTAGTTTGTCATATGAAACAAATACCACGTCACACAGTCTCTTTATATTCTGAAAATCCCACAACACACTGAAAAACGATGACTTTGATATTGATTGTGTAGAGGATACAAACTACACCTGACAATAAGATCTACATGCTCAACAAATGCTCAGACAGTAACAGACTTTGGAATGCAATTGGGAAAAAAATTCAGAATGTCAGAATTAATCACAAACTTTTTTAACTTTCAAAATAACAGTATGGTTTCTGTAGCCTCTGAAAAAGCAGCATAAGCCAACTGCATTTACGTAACCTGTCGCAGAAAGGATTACCTCTAAGGGAGGTACGCATCCAAAGTACTGCACAGTGTCATTATTCAGCAGCAGAACACATCTTGATTTGAGGCAAGAACTTTCAACCTTTCTAACAACAGGGAATAAAGTCACCAGTTGAAAGATGCACAACAGGGTGATCTCTGCAGTTCACAGTATGTTGTTTCATAGTGCAGGTTGCATAAAAAACTTCAAATGTCTTATGACAGGGATACCCTGATCTCCATTCTATGTTAAATGAGATGTGTAGTATATCATTTGAACTGAAGTCAGTATGGGCAAGGAGAAGGAGAAAGTCTCTGCAATACAGTGAAGCAATGCTAATTCTACAGAAAACAGGTCCTACAGCGAACCTGACAAGTTTGCTGCAAATGCCTGTCAAGAAACTACCAAAAGGGTATTTGTGATTCTCTCACGATGGCCATTTATGCACAGCTAAAATTGTACTAGCTGAATACAATTAAAATTACAAGTTGGATCCATCTTAAATGCTCTTACTCCTGTTCTTCTTTCCACACAATCTCGCTGTAGGTAAAGTTATGACTTCATTCTAAATCCATTTTGCTTTTGGCCCAAACATAAGTAAAAGGCCCAGTGAAGATCTTCCTCATACCTAGAGGATACACACTCAGTTTGTCTTTCAGCTCAGTCACTCTATTTGAAATAGTTCTCTCAAAGCCTTCCCCACTGATTCACTTTCATAAAAGTGCTGTGCGCACATACACTGTAATTTGCTAATCCCATATTCTTGTTAGGCTGCATCAGCAGCCTTGGCTCAAGTGCTCCAGTGATTTATTTAGTGCCCTAAAGTGCTCTCAAACTCTGTGCCTTTATCTCTTCTTCTGTTGCAATATTGACTTCTGAAAGGTAAGTTTGAAAAGACATGAACAAAGGTAAAAGTGCATGTAGCAGCACTGCCACAGTGCAGGCACTCCTACCAAAAGATTATGCTTGCTGTATCATGCACACTCCCTCTATATCCATGCAGAACAGAAACTTAAATAGTATTGTAAGTATTTGATATACACTTTAATAAGACCAGCCATCCTAGGATACAGAGATGGAGTCAAACCAATGGCAATCCAATTTGTACCACAGGTAGTTCCTGCACCATTAAAAATACAGGTATTAGTATAGCACAGCGGACAGAAGTATGTACAATGTAACATACTCACATAGCAGCATTACAGAAAGCAAATGTGTATAAATAATGGCAAGTGAAAAAAAAAAAAAGAAAAAATAGGCTTTTTATAATTAAGTTTGGAAAGGCAATTAAGGCTTGATCAGGAGGAGAAATGCAAGTAGGCTGTTTCACAGAACTATGCAGAAGAACATATTTTCACACCAGCAGGCACGACTTTGTAGGAAGGATGGGGCAGGTGTTAGAGGAACTGGATGAGAAGCAAAGCAAATGAAGACAGATGAATGTTTGAAAAGCTTTTAAAATGTTTGGAATTTGAATGGGAGTCAGCGGAAAAGTATGAGCCTCAGGCTGCCATTGCCATAGTGGTATTTAAGGAATTTTAGTGGTAATTACTGGTGTTTATGAAAAGCAGGAAGCAACATTTGACAAAGGCTGGACTCAGAAATCAATTTCTTAAGACAGTACGGTCCAGGAAAGAGGCAAAGAGGTCTCAGTCTTAACGGTATATAAAAGAAATGGAACAACAGCTCTGGTGAAAATTTGGCTACGATGACAGAAGAAATATGTGAAGAATAATTAAGTTCAGGGTCAGTGTGAACACTGATTCTGGTATCATACAAGCACAAATGTTGAATCAGAAAGGATGCGGGGCTGTTAGACCCTCTTGCCAAACAGAAACAATTTTTCTTTGCTATGTTTATTTGAAGGAGACTGAGACAATACAAAAATCTAAAGCAGGTTACTAAAGAAGGATGTAGATATTAAACTTTATCAAGTGTTGACCTGTGAGAAACTTAATGATGAAAAGAGGAAAAAAAACCCAACATATATTCATTACTGTGGGAGTAGAAGGCTTTAAGCTTAATATGAATAAATGTACAGCTGTCCAGTTCAGAAACACACAGAATGCGCTTTTTATTATTAAGATATCTGTCTTAATTTTGAAAACATAACTTCCACAGTTATATATGTCATGATGAAGAGGAAAAAGATTAATTCTATCTTCCATGTTTAATTGCCTGATGAACTTACCCAGGTGTGAGATGAATAGTTTCTTATTTTAATGTGTTGTTTTCAAGGGGCCAGAACTAGTCTAAATAGCAATGATTATGTTCTTATTAGTTAGATGTTTTGAACAAGAATAGCAACTGATGAATACCACATGAAAGGCCTCTCTTCACTAGTATAAATTTCATTTAGACTGTATTCATGAAAGTTTCAAAATTACAAGACAAAAATGTCACTTTGAACGTTAATTTTAAGTATTTAAGGTGCAAAATAAAAATGGAATATTTTAGTTCTATCGTTTTCCATTAGTAAAAAAAAACAACACCACTTCTCATGCAGTCCAAGTGATAGTCTTTTTTTATGAATTCTACCAATAATATTCCACAGTGGATCCAGTAAATCCAGACACGTATCTTTAGAAAACCTTGCAAAGCCTTCCTTCTTGCTATTCCAGGTGAATGGTCCTTCAGTTCTAGCAGGGATTTCAGTAAAGCTATTGATTTTATGTGGAAGATGATCCAATACATGGTAGTATTGAAGGGTAGCAATGTAAAATTTCAAAGTAGGTAGAAAGACTGATAGGAAACCAGGTAACAGAGAAAGACATATTTGTCTATAAAGTTAATTGTAATAGTTCAAACCAATCTCACACCTCCAACTGGATAAAATAAAATGATGGTTAATATACAATAGAACAACTGAATTATACTGTGCTGCTTACAGCATTCTCTGCTTAAAGCGATCTAGAACTACCTCTTTCCCAGCAACAGAGATAATATACCTTAGACTTCTCTAAACATAATGGAGATGCATTGTAGCGGACTAGTACATCACAAGGACTCCTCATCCTCTGTTTCATTTTGGTTTTGGCCAAATGAGCAGTCCTTTACACATCAGTTACGTGGAGACTTGTATAATTCTTGTTTGGGGAGAAGTGTTAGGCATCCTAGGACCACTAGGAAGACATACAGAAAACTTTTCACAAAATAGTCTACTTCTCTTCAACCCACAGGTATTACTATTCTGCCCTACTATTTTAACTACTAGTAGAAAGTCGATTACCAGAGAGAAAGGGTTTGGAACTCTGAACAAACCTAATTTATGTATAAACCAATTTCCAATTTTCTCAGTGAAAATAACAGAAGACATAGGCCAAATAGCTTTCTTCAACAATTTTCCCTTAGATTAGTAAATCCAAGGAAAGAATTCAGCGGTCCTAACTGGAATGCACTGACGGAATTTTAAGGTTTTACATGCTATTACAAGGAAAGATGAAACTTTCAGTGAGATGCTCCCAATTTTTATTTCTGATAAACCCACTGAAGTTCAGTAAAGCTAGAATCTTAACTCCCTGCTGTATATGACTCGCAAAGCTTTGTACTCAAATATCTTGATGAAAGTCTTTTCATTACTCTACCAATAAAATTGACAGCTAAAATCAGAATTTTTACAGATTTATGTCACTGAGACTGTATGCAAATGTAGGCTTCCTATCACACATATCTTTTTTTCTGCTGATTAATGACGATATAAGATGATTGGGTAGACTATGATGCAGCAATGCTTTCCTTTGGGGATGGAAAACAGCAGAAATTGTGCACATAAATTCTTCCTCTGGTGGTTCAAAATTAGATTATACAAGCTGCAAATAGTCCCTATAGCCCGTTAGAGATTCAGAAAATTGTCTCCTCCACAGTCCTACTCTTTCACATTTGACCATTAAGCAATTTCCCACCCTCTGCACACCCAAAAGGAATATTCTGCACTATGCCTTTAAAATACTGAATGAGAGTAACACCACCACAAGACACATACATGCTATTCACTCTGTAGTAGTGATGTTTTTCTAGCTCTGACAGGAGGAAAGTGTAAGGACAGGAGGTATGAACATTCTGGTCCCAACCAGCTATTGCTATTGGAGTCAGTTCTCAGTGAGACACAAGAATTCTTTTCCTTTCCTCACCCCTTTCTCTCTCACTTCTGTGCTCATTTACCTTTTCTCATACTCAAATTAGTCCTAGGGCTCTGGCTGGGACTGGCAGAGCTCAGCTTCAGATGGCTATTTCTGTCTGCTGGCCACGCCACCACTGCAGCTTGGACAGCTGTGCAAATCTGACCCTGGGTAGCTGAAGTTTGTAACGCAGTGTTTTAAAGCCAACTATCCCTTAAACAAGTTCCTCAGAGTTCTTCTGAAGCACTTGAATGGCAAATAGGAAATTCACTTTTAAAAAGGCTAATCTGGTATAACTGTGAAAAATACACACTAAAAGCTCATATCACACTTAGGTGAGAAATAAATGGCAAACCCAGGACACGTCAAAAGCACAGTTAGCGAACATCATCTCATGTGGCTGATGCCACATTACTATCCACACAGGGATTTGGTGGATAAGGGAAGAAAAATCCAGGTACGTATATCGAATACGAGCATACAGTGCCCAACTTCTTTTCCTATGGATTTCAGAAGCCATACTGTGCTGACTAGTCCCAGCAGCTGTGCGTATTTCTCTCTCCAAAAATGGGTTAACTCTGCAAAGATCAGCATTAACTCCCACACACATTTCTGCTGGAAATCTATCAGGTTGCTAGGGTAGCATGCTGTGCATAAAGGCTGCTCCCTGGCTGTGTACCCTCCCTGCAGGCACACGAAGCCCTAATTATGAGGTATATATACAGAAGAGTTTCTGTGGGCTCAGGAGAAGCATCAACAAATACACTACTTCCTTTGCTCCATGAGTTACAGACCCTTTGAAGCATTTTTCTGCTCCTTTGCTTATGCTTGTATCACCGTATGGGAGGCTATTTCAAACTTCACATTTATCATTCTGACCAAAAATAATACCTAATTTTTTTCTTATTCTTTAATTTCATTTTAAAATTCAAAGTAAACAAATCCTGAATAGCAAACAATAAACTAAAAACTGAAAGGGGATGATACTGTGATGTGACAGCGGGACTGCACTTGCCCGATTTCCTTACCAATTTAGATGTTAATGAGACTTTCCTTCTTTTGCAAAGTCATTTAAAGACTACATAAGGAATCAGAAAACACCTCCTCATTTTTGGTCACGTACTTGCACTATAAAACTTTATTTACGTATTTATTTATTTATTTATCAGTGTGGGGTTTTTTTTTGTCTTCGTCACCTGATGGGGAGTGGAGGGTAGTTTCTTCCCTTCAAATTCCATTTCACTTTGTTCCTGCTGTACCTATTTTAAGACTTCTTTGCCTCCTACTTCCCAAAACCCTCCTAATTTCTTGAAGTCCAGCATTAAGCTATTAAGGGTGAGCATAGGATGACTTAAGTGTCCTTACAGGCTAACCACTACATCCGCAGTTACATGCAAAGAAAGGGTGGCTGAGGAACTGTCTACTGCTGGCTGCCAAGGGCTTCTATGCTATTTCCATAGCTTTCCCTGCTGCTCCAGAAGGAAAATTATGAGACTGAGATTCTTCTGTATCACTACACAAGCACATAAATCTAATTGCCAAACACTTCGAGAGTCTATATATGCCAACATAGACAATATTCTGCAGTTCTTAAATATTCAACTATTCAACCATGCAAATTTCTAGAATATAAGAGCTGAAAAACAGAATAGAACAATCCTGGCACTGAAAAAAAATCATAGGCGAATTTCTTGATCAGCAGAGAGGCACAGAGGAATTACCCTTTGATATACAGTATAAATCCTTTCCAAATCCACACAGGTTAAAAATGCTAGTTGTCATATTTGTTTTATAGCTTAGCATCTTTGTTTTCGTTATGCTTAAGATGCCCTCAACATACATCCTCACAAGTACAGCTAAACTGGAATAAGAAGGTTGGAAAGATTTATAATGTTGCCAGAGCTGTCATATAGGCTATGAATGGGGAATGTTTCATCATAAGAACTATGAAAGTATTCTGCTTACTATTTCTTTTAAAATAGATCTCTTTTTTTTTTTTAACTAAACTACAAATATCAGTGCTTTTGAAACTAAAAAGGTAAATTATTCATAACAATTAGAACAGCTGCTTTGTCTCTGTCTTGTGAGTGAAAATCACAGACAAACATAACAAACATTGATAGAATTAAGATTGAAACATTTGCAGAATTTGTATCCGTGAGTTTTCCTTTTCTTACACCTATCTTATGTAAACCAAGCCCTCCTTAGTTCCTTTCTGCTGTTTTCCTGTACTCATATCTAGGTTCGTAACGGAAGGGCTTCATCTCTTTATGCTTCATACATCACATTGTGTGTAATAAGGCAAGAATTTTTTTAGGTTTGTCAGGCTGGAATTCATCCCCCAAAAGACATGAAAGACAGTAAGATCTAAGCAAAACTTTAAGTCATGTTCCACTACTATGTTTACTTGCCTGATACAGGCTGGATCGATGGGCTGAGGCC
>NW_009209651.1:0-1564 GCF_000690835.1 Fulmarus glacialis
ATGATTCTATGATTCTATGATTTACAAAGTGTGGAGCTTGTTCCTTTGAGGCCGAAAATAGGGGATGAGAATTTCAGAACTGCTTCTACGTCTTGGAGTCAAAGTCCAATCAACTCCTAAGTGGCTGAAGTCAGACCTCCTTTGTTAAAAAAATGCCCCCCTTGGAATGAGGATTTTCAGTCTTTTCTCAAAATAGCAGGATTCACTTCTGTGTTTCTGTCTCTGTGTTGCCTCTTATTGATCCATGCTATTGCCTAAGTACTCTGACATCAGTGTATTAAATATTGCTTTAATATATTGTGATTTTTTAAAAGATATCCTTCCAGGAAGTCTGCACAAAGGTTTTTGAAGTTTTCTCTTCCTCACTATAAGCATTTCTAGCACAGCAGCTACTTATTTTCTGAGGTAGCACAAAACATTTCCATTTCACCTCCATCTGCTACAATTTCGCCGGTAGTACCAAGTCTTCCTGAGGGAAGAAAATAGCTTTTAAGATTCTCATTGAAATATTCTGCTTGTAAATGGCATCTGTCTTCTAATGAATAGTTTTGAAAACTACCTTCCAAAGTGAATCTTTCTCCAACTGGAAGGTCTGGCAAAAGCCAGCTACAATCAAGTGATAAGACATAGTCTGTACCCTTCATAAATATATTTTTCATCCTAACACTTCTGAAAACTTCTATATTTTTCTCATTCTTACCTGTTTGTTCTCCAGAATCTATGAGCAGAAGACAGGAACATTTTGCTTTTTCCTGTTGAAAGATGCCATCGCAATGTGCTGCTGATTAGGCATTCTCTTGTCCTTACCATAAAGCACAGACACCAAACTGTAGACCAGACATTACCAGAAACCTCAGGGATTTTGTGGGAGGAGATAGGAGACACAAAATCTGTTTTATTCTTTAAGTTCTCTTGAAAAATTCTGTAAGTTTGCAAAATACACATAGGTGTAGCCACTAGAATAAGGCCATTACTAACAACTAGCGTGCCCAAATCTTCCTTTCATACCTCATAAGTGAGGGGTAAGTCCAAGGTCGGTCTAACAGAGAGTTAGTAGGAGTAAAGGTATGCTTAGCTGGGGTTTGATGTGTGAGTGTTCCTGGAGTCCCAGAAGATACAGTGAGGCTAATTTCTTCAGTTTCATTCCCTCACAGCACAAAGTAAACAACATGAACTAGCCTCATAACACACAAACACACTTGTTAAAGTAGTTTAACATATTAAATACAAAGTCGTCATTTGCACTGCCATTTCTGTAGGTACCTAAGGTAGAATAGTCACTGCACATGCAAAACCACTTTGTTTTGCTATCAAGTATCCATGAGGTTTTTTTAAGTAGTGTGGTTTTTATAGGTTTTGTTTTCTACAAATTTGAAATAGAGCTAATACATAACGTAAAAGCAGCATCTTAGTTTGATTCAGCTAGTAGGTTGGACCCTAGCATGATCCATTAACATCCTTGTCGTGGTTTAACCTGGCAGGCAGCCAAATACCACGCAGTCGCTCGCTCACTCTGCTCCCCACCCCCCCCACAACCCCCCAGTGGGACAGGAAGAGAATCAGA
>NW_009209652.1:0-3486 GCF_000690835.1 Fulmarus glacialis
CCTCCCCCCCTCCCCCCTTGAAATATTCAAGAATTATACTCATGTTCTTCATACTAACCTTTGGTATGGTCCTCCCGCAGATGAAGGAAGTATTGCAGATTTAACTCATTTATTGCAGAGTAGGGAAGCATAGCATTTCAAAACTGTATTTTGTAAGTTTTTATCTGTTATCCAGAGCATAACTCCAGGTAGTGCCTGAACATTGGTCCTGTGTTACTTCAGGCTCTGCAAATGACTAAAAGCAAAGATGTTATAGGGAGTGACTGTTCTATACAGTAGAAGACAAGAAGACATGTATCTGGATTAAACCTTCAGGTTTATGAACTCTCACTTTCCTGGTTCATATTCATGTGTAATACGAACAATATTCATACTGCATACATACATACATGTAATGCATGTATGCATTCAATTACATTTGTAAGTGATAAGAATAATGTATTAACAGTTCTACTCTGTACAATGCGTAGCACAACAAAGTCCTGATCTGAAACTGAGAATCCCCCAGTACTAGCACAGATCACTGGGAGGTCTCTAGGTTTTTTTTCCTTTTCAAGATCCAGTTACCACTTAGTTGTCCATTCTTGGCAATAGCTTCTGCTGGTTTTGACCAACTCAAGGCTCTTTATGATAAAGATCGTATAAACACTGGATAAGGCAGGCCCTGAGGTTAAGGTTCTAGTTAGAGGTCTTGCATTGTGATCTACACAAGTGCAATAGGTTGTCCTGTGGATCAAGGTGCACAATTAGGGCTTAGGAAAACGATAAGTAATAGTTCTTATTATCATGTTTCAATTCTGCATTGCTACTTTAGGACCTCTGAATCTTACCCCATGTTCATACATATTTAATTATTGCAAAGGGCAACCCAACATTAAGATTTTATTTCTGAATTTTTGATTTTTTTTTCTAAATTTCCAAAATTTCAATAGCCTATATGCAAAGACTGTCCTTCATTAAAAATGATCACATTATCTGAGTGCCAAAATGGGTTGAAGAATATATGCTTTTAGGACTTTACAGGATTGGGTTGAAATATTTGGAAGAAACATATCTTAAAATCTCAGACTTTAAAGTAGCCGTAGCTGTCAGTCAGATGTGTGAAGAATACAGCATATGCCTTTATATGAATGTCTAGCCACTGGCTTTAAAACAACTGGTACTACATTTTGCAGTTCAAAAGACGCAATGGTGACAAAACAAACAACAAAAATAAGAGAGGACAACTTGTGCTCCTCTGTGTGAAAGACAAACACAAGGTTGCAAAGTGATTGGTGTCAGTTTGCTCAGAGACGATACTGAGCACTTCTGAAGGAGCAAAGATTCAAGGTTTGCTAAAGGGATAACTCATCATATGAGCAAATACACATGCGGGTAAATATACATGTTCTGTCTGCCTCCTGAGATAAACTGTCTCCAGCTTATTTTCAGGTGTCATGTAATCATTTACCATCAGTAGAGAGCTGTTGTAGCTGTAGAAAAAGATGGTAGAACCTTAAATAAAAATATATATGTGTTTTATAGCTTCAGAATGCTTTGCTGCATTGTAACATCTGGCATAAGTATAAAGGGATTTCTGTTACTATTATTCTAATCAGATCCTCCTGGAATGATAACATTAGGTACTTACATACTGGTACATCAAAAGCCTCATTTATCATTTATCAGAAAACAGGAGGGAAAACCTAATTTTTATGTAAATGCAGAAAAAATGTTAGTAAAAAGTGCTTAGTGAAACTCTCAGTATTGCTATAGGGGTATAATGACTAGCTTAACTTTTTTTCAATCTTACTGTTTGCAGTGTATTACTTGGGAGATTCTGACAAGTATTAGGTGTTAAAATCTGATTAACGCTAGCTGGACAAACAGAATTTTTATTCTGATATGGAATGAAAATGAGGGCTGTCACTGGGATGCAGTAAAGCAGAAGAGAATATATGGGGATTTTTAAGTGTATAAAGCAGAACTGCTGAAGAACAGTCATGTATTTCAATTTGTGAGTCAGGCTGGGGCAAGGACAAGAGATGTTCAGAACAGCAGTTCCTTGAATCTAAATCACAGAAGACTTGTGCTCTGTGTCAGGCAAAACAGGAATATGAACTTGAATCTCTAAGCAGTATGTTGTTGGCTATTATGGCATGAGTATTTTCTGCCTCAAATTTTTAATGGTTTCATTTTTATTTCAGAACAGAACAAATTCTTCTTTTCTAACTAGTCTCTATATTACTAGTCATTTTTTCTCTAGTGGTGTTTTCAACAGTACAGTAAGGATTGCTGTGTCAGGTAGTACATCCTAATTATTTTTGTGCTTGGAAAGCATGCTCTTAGCCTCTGGTTCAAACAGCTCATCAAGGGACAGTAATAATCTTTAAATATGGGGAGACAGAATCTAGTGCTATTCAGGTAGATGAAAAGCAAGCTATAATTCTACCTCTGTTTCAACATGGATGTTAAAAGTGCTTCTGCTCAAGAAAAGAGATGAAGAGCTGAGTTCATGAAATGGATAGTATTTATAATATAATAAAATTTCCTAAACCGCAAAAGAACCAGACAGTAGAACTTTCTCTCACTAGACACAGCACTTAACTGCTGTGAAAGGAAGCTGTCAGTAATGTTATACATGGTTCCTACACCTTGTCCCTGATTATTCTAATTTTACTTTCAAATCATTTAAGTACCACCTGCTTATGGATCCTTTAGCCTCCTTTGGCACAGAAGATGATATTCGAAGTATTTATGGTCTAACACCCTGACTCTGAAGCTCCAAGTACCTTTTGTATGGTGGTTATTGGGAGAGCCCGGAGTAACTCCGGTGGCATTTGCACCCAGAGCTCAGTGAAGGACAGAATGGCTACTTCTCAGGAAGCTGCCATTGCTGTCTGTTCTAGTCTAGAAAGAAAACAAAAGTATTTTACATTTCTTATGAAGCAATCAACAAAATATGAATTCTGACAAGATTTTAGGAAAAAAGTTTAAATACAAATCTTTGAAAATCTGTCTCTTTTTAAAACCTTATTACCAATGGTATAGTCATCCAGTAGGGCATGCTGACAGTGATGTGTTTTGTTGTTAGTAGTTGCGTTGTATAGCAATATTCTTGCTGTTGCTTATAATATCACTCAAACCATGCCAGAATAATTGTGTGCAATATGACATGAAATATAAAAATAATGGTATCACAGAAAAAAAAAATTTGAAAATAGGTATCTTCTCAGAATCTTCATAAAACAAGAGCACTTCACAAAAAACCTAATTTTGTCTTAAAATAACAGTTCCAAAACTACTCTTATTTAACATTTCATTAGACTGTACCTAAATTCGTTGAATAGACCCAATGCAAAAATTTTTGTTTCTAATAAGAATAGCTAATGGTTTTAAAGAACCTGGGGTGTTTTGTATTGTTCATTTGCAAGATGTTTTCTGTTGGCCTCTGTTAAAACCCCAAATTCTCTTTATTAAAGGACTTTTACACCAGATTAAAATTTT
>NW_009209652.1:3510-14549 GCF_000690835.1 Fulmarus glacialis
TTTAGCCAAGAGAAAGAATAAGCTTTTTTTCAGACTGTCCAGAGTAAGAAGATACTGACTCTGAAAATCATCTGGTGCTTTCACTGAACCTCAGCTGACAGCTCCGGGTGATTGTTTCCTGGGGCTGTCTAAAGCAGTCTTATTTAAAGCCTCTTATATAAAAAGACTTGGAATGAAATGGGCTGTTTGGAAAAACAGCCTTGTAGGAAACAGACTTTCTTGTAGAAGGAAAAGAGTACAAAGTTGAGCAGTTGTGAAAGGGGTTAAATACTTGGTAATCTTCACCTATTTACAGCATTTCTTTTTTGTCATTCTCCGAGTTCTATAGACAAGTAATTGCTGCAGGCCCATACAGACAAAAGATCGATGACTTGAACTAAAATTCCTGTTGAAGATTTTAGCTAATAGTTCTTAGAAAGGACCATCAAGACTGCCTTTCAATTGCCAGGTTGGTTTACCTGTACCTTACTGCAGGTGTTCCAGTCTTTATGCCTCATGCATCCCATCTGGAACCTGTAGGTGATCAGACTAGGAGCCAGTCGTTGCTACCACCCCTCCTGTGGGGCTCTGTGTTTTGGCATTTAGCCATGTGCAGAGAGACTATAAGCAGGCACTGTGCGGTTTACAAATATTGGCAATTATTTCTTGTCTAACACTGGGCTGTTTCTCAATCTGATGGATGTGTAAATGGTCTTGCAATAGCTTTGTAGGCTTTCACAGTCGTTCTTGAGGTTTCCTAACATCCACTGTACTGCAATATTACTACTGAAGAGCTACAGTTCTTAACTGATCTGAGGAGTGTTACTTGCGCTGACTCTTTTTGTGGGGGAAGGGAATGCATTGTCGTGGTAATCTGGCAGATTTGACTTGGAACAATCTGGATTGTGTCTGCTATCCCAATCCCTGTCACAAGGGTTGATGTCTTCTCCTCTGTGTCCTGCACACTATACTTTACTTACCCTGTATCGCTTTTTTCAGGGATTGAATTGTCTTCTGGCATATTGAATGACCTGATTCACAGCATGGTCTAGCTTTCATCAATAGTTTTGGAGTTGCTCCAGTCTCTTTCAACTACTGACCTAACTCCTTGGTTCAAATTCCTAAGGTACTAGGTTTTCTATGCTATTCATCACATTTTACCTGAACTCGCTTCATCACAGATACTGAACATAGGCTCTTTTCTCTGGAGGCATGCTGTTCAGCATTACACATCTTCTTCTCTTCCAGCTTAGCATAATGTTCACTTTTTTTATCCCTTAGCTATGCACTAAATTGGCATTGAACCTCCCTCCAGAATCCCGCCTCTGCTTTCAGACCCATTTGCTTTTCTTGCTCTTTTCTTGCATTTTTCTCTCAAAGTTCTCCCTTTACTCTTTTTAATAGAACAGGCAAATTAGCTGCAACCCTCCACAAAGCTCATGGCACAGAAGCTCAAATAGCTGCCTCAGGTTTAGTGCTTTTGTGACAGATTGCAAATGCCTTTCCTGCCACTCTCTCAATGCCCCTTAGCCCTGAAAATCTTTCTGATTACATACAGGGTCACTTCTGAATGACTCTCACCTCCGAGCTTTCCTCTGGAAGGAAAGAAGTAACTTCCTTTCTTTTTTTTTTTTTTTTTCCTCAGGTGAGTGATGATTTCTGGGTTTAGGTTGTGACCTTCTGTGCAGAACAGTCTGAGCAGGACTCCACAAATTACCACCAATTACCCTAAATTACAAATCAGCAATCCTGCTTTCAGTTTCTGGCTTTCAATCAAAAGGATGTAGGCTGTCTACATTGTCCACTGACCTGTGACAGCTCTTCTTTTGGGTCTCTGTGTTCAGGTATCTTCAGCCGTGTGCAGAGACTCTGCAAACAAGCAGGTTATATGCAGCTTACGAACATAAAACAATTACCTATTGGACAAAGAAGAGTTAAAAATAATTTCTAGAATTTAATAAGCTATTAGGCTATGCATTAGTATGCTTAGCCTAAGTTAAGCACCTTCTAAGACACCCAAAAAGTCTTCGCTGTCCAGGCAGGTGTCTGTCAGTTGGAGAAGGGTCAGTATACACTGGTCCCAGGGATGGATACTTACTGTTACTAAGCTGCTGTTTTGCACCAAATCTGTCAACAGCAATAATCTGACAGTTGACCTGACAGGTTTTTTTGCCTCCTAGTTTTAATTTCTTTAAGAGGGTTTTACACCTTTTCCAAGCTGGTCTTTCCCATCTTGAATCCTTGAGTGACTAATGATTCAGCCTCTACCATCTCCTCTCTCTCTGTAACTATAACTCTCTAAGCTTTCCTCAGAGTTTCTTACAGCTCTCTCCCAGGCTGGCAATGCTGTCAGCAGCCTGAGCTAAGAGTACACAGCTGGGCCGAGTAAGAGCTGGGTCTTGGGTCCTGGGAATATGCACAGCTGAACAGAGATGGAGAGGGCTGCAGAGAGCGGGTTCCAGGATGCACCACGACAGAAATGACTGGTTTCTTGATGGATAAAAATGCTCAGAGGATGCCATGGAAGGGCAAACACTGAGAACCACAAATGTGACCTTCCACACTGTAAAATTCTGTCCCTGACATCCATAAGCACCATTAAGGGAACTCGCTGGATTACGGGAAAAGTGCAGGTTCAAACTAACAGGGATGTGATGCGGATAACTGGGAATAGCAGTCAGGTGGGAAACAGGGAGGGTGCCTTGTGGGATGCTGGAGACACCTCTTGGGTGAAGTGCCACTCTGGTCTCCTCAGAACTGCAGGGATTTGCAACACACAAGTCCTATGGAATTGCAGAAAATTGTAGGATTTGCTCTTTTGCTGTAGATCAAACTCCTAGTACTTCTCTGCTAGAGTTGTGTAGTCAACACCTTCTATTTGATTTAATTGAAAACTGTTAAATTCAGCAAATGTTTCATAACTAGTTGCTGACAAAAAAAGTCTGAATTTGGTGGCACTGTCTGTATATACAGAGCATGAGACAGTCTGTACATCTTTCTTTCACTGGATTTTTGACTTGAATTTTTAGGCAAGAATCAAGTCCTGCCTAGAGCTGAGAGGGTAAGATGTTGTGTTACACACCATGCAGAAAGCCTGGAAGGCAGAGGCATGCCTGACTGCCTTCCCCAGCCCTGTATACTTCAGAAATGTAGGGTTCCCCAGTGTGGGTTTGTTGGCCTGGCAAAACCACTTCTGTTTTTCAGCAATCCACAGTGAAACCAAGCAGGACTCTGCAATAATCCTGCTTTTCAGTCTTTCCTAAAGCTTGTGTATTTTGAGATGTTTTGTACAAAGTAGTTTTCTGGTACTCATCTAGGTAAGTTTTGTTTTCTGTGCATTAGGACCCTCTTTTTCCTTCACTGAATATTAGGGGAAGGAAGAGAACAAGGTATAGGGAAGATTTTGAAGACTGTGTTCTGGAAAAATCCTCTTTCTCCTATTGTTTTTCCCTAAAGAGTTTCACTAACTCTTCTTATCATTGCCATTGGTTGAAGCTCATATCACGACAGACCTGCCTTCTGTTTGTTCAATCCTTTTGTTTTCTAATGCGGGAGTAGCCTTAATCGTATCAGTTGTTCAGGCACTGGAATCTGCCCAGGTTTTGTCCTTTTCCCATTCTAAAGTGGATATAGCACTGCTTAACCAACCTCTCAGAAGAAAAATGTCACAGAGCTGCAGTCTCTCTCTTGCCTTTAAAAAATACAAAATATAATTGACAGTTCTAAGGACTTGGTAGGCATGTTAGGAGAAGGTAATGTTATATTCCTGAGATGGTTGGAGATTTTTGATGTTTTACGCTCCTACAGTATTTAAATTATAGATCCATTACAAAAGATTTACCCAATTTATGTTTTCAAAGCATTTTGTTCCTTTTAAAAGCAATATGAGACTGTAACAATTTTGGATTTTTTTTTATACAGTTTGTGGATGTGCTGTAGGAAACTCTGCCAAATGTAAAAATCTGCCAAAAAGTTCAGAAAAACATTGACTCACAAAGA
The DNA here is from genome assembly GCF_000690835.1 of Fulmarus glacialis. Classification (NCBI taxonomy): domain Eukaryota; kingdom Metazoa; phylum Chordata; class Aves; order Procellariiformes; family Procellariidae; genus Fulmarus; species Fulmarus glacialis. Next base: position 7,489 of record NW_009209652.1, read on the forward strand.
CATCATTGATTCTTATGAGATTGTGGCATTTCTTCATTGGAACTTCTCAGTTCACATGGAACAAATTCAGTCCTAAAATGTATCTATCTTGGCTGTGGTGAAGCCCTGCAACCAGTATAGTTTAAGTAAGACGATGTTTTGCTTGCAGGCTGAATTAGAAAGTTTTAGCCATAAAGTATACAACTTGTAGACTTTGAATAATATATTAAGCTGTGCTTAATATTCTTCATACTATTTAAGCAGTGCTGTTTTCCAGTCTATAGTGTCCTTTTCAAATGACCTTTTTCATAGAACATGTTGTATTCTTTTAAAAGTCCCATTTAATTTGAAGACTTGTCTGTGCACATGGAACATATTGCTATTTTTTTTTCTTAAGGAAAAGTACCTTACCTTTTGTTAATTTATGCCCTATGCTGCAAGGAGGTACAGACCTATTTAATAAATCAGTGTATAATATTAAGAATATGCCTAAGTCTTTATAAGATCATGTTTCAAATCAAGATTAAATCTGACTCTACAACCCTTGGTGAAAGTGACTAGCTCCTAAAGAAGCAGACTCAGGAAAAATAGCGGGATTTATTATGTAGGAGGGAGAAGACATCTTAATTAATATTTGATAATACTGAAGAATTAAGCTGAAAAATATATACTTTTTACAAGAAAGTAATTGGAAGGCTAGAGTTATGCACTGCGATGAATGTGGTATTATGATTTATTTTATGTATTCTAAAAGGTATAAACTTTGTATTGGAAAGAAATATTTAATGTATTAGGATTAGCCTACAAGACCCTTACTCAAGAAACTAACCCAAATAAATTCAGCGCAGTGCATTTTATGTGTAAGTGGTCATCATTGGGTGTAAAGGATTCATGAATAAATCATAATAAGATACACTTCCGTGACATTGTAGCATGTTAGTTTTTTTCCTGCACAAATACATGGAAGGAAGGTTACTGTGGTGACAGAAGACTCATCTGAATGATTGCATCTCAATTGATGAGCATTTTCATGCCTGGCTTCTCCAGTATACCTTTCAGCTTCAAACTAAAATTTAAAAGCTACAAGAGATGTTTTCAATTCTGCTGCAAGGAAATCATGACCAAAACATAAGAAGTCCCTCAAACAGAGAAGCAAAAAAAGATGAGAAAAAAAGAGAAGAGAAAAAATGATTAAACCTTGTGCCATAACTAACTTTCTGTAGAATCTGTTTTCTTAAAGTACAATAAAATAAAATCAGACTTGTCAGCTAGTAATTTAAGAGTTTCAGTATGCTTTTTTTCCCCGAACAAGTTTTGCAAAAATATACAAAATAGGATCTGCTTCTAAGAAATTTGGCCTTTCTTACAGTAATTGAGTCATGAGGTTTCTTCAGCAATTTTATAAGACTGTTACTATAAAGCTGCAAGAATCCCAGCTCAAAGCAAGATGAACACAGCATGCATATACCAGTTGTTCATGGTACAGGCGTATTATAATAGTTGTGACTAGAATGCATCTGAATTCTCAAACGCCAATCTCATTACATGTTTTGAAGAAAGACTTTGTCTTTCAGTTTCAGTAACTGGTGCTGAAAGAAGCAAGGTCAAGTGCTCACCTTATTGCTCAAAGCCCAGGTTTTCAAGTTCTAGAAGGAAAACTGCTATGTGGATTACATTATGATGATTTTCAGGCTCTTTGCCCTAGAATTTCAAGCCTTGTGAACCTTGTAAAGTCTCACTGAGTTGGGAATCTTCACTGTCTGCAGTTCTAAAAGTTTCTAGGCTCAGTAAGGATCTAAAGCTGAAATACAGCATGGATTTAATATTAAATTTCTAAAATGAAATACTGTTATTTTTATAACTACTATTTATTATAACTATTGTTATTATTTACTATGACATATTCTCAGCACCCTGCTCCTTGCTCAGGAAATCTTAAAATTTCTGTTTCTGGCTCCAAATTGAAATTTTATTTTCCCCAGAAACCTGAAGTGGAAATAATGATTTTCAAAGGGTTCATTGAAGGAGAAGGTTCTATCACACATGACTCTAAGTTTCTTCTGTGTTCCTAACTTCAGAGTAGATACATTAATTAAATGATTTGGCCTTGATATTTGAAGTAAGATTCTGCCAGCTGCTCTTCTGCTTCATCTATTTTGAAAGACAGGATTGCATTGTTACATGGATGAGTTGAAAGTATACCCTAGAATGCCAATTTATAATTAGTGTATCGCTACTGGTGAAGATAGTTCTGTATGCAAAACTCTCAAGACATTGAGTATATACCCTCCAGTTGTGTGGTACTAAACTGTGTGGTACTCTACTGCTGCCAGAACCCGAGATAAATGGTTTAAAGCTAGTCTGTGTCTGTGTGCATGAACTTCAGGTGCTGCAGTGTTTCCAATATGGACAGAACTTGGTTTGAACCAACTGATGTTTTAAAAATCCCACAGATCCAGGAGTTCCCTTGGGAGACAGCTGTTTCTAGCTCATGTGAGTTGGAGATGCTCAGACCAGCTTGGGATATTAATGTCACCAGATGTTTTGCTGTTCGGTTGCATATGCTGCAGTTCTGTCTTCTGTTTGCTCATAACTCTTCCTCACCTTTCCCCTTACTTTGAGAAGGAGACGTTTTGACCAGCTTGGGCCAGCGCTTAGATGTTAGTAACTGCCAGAAACTGATCCATCTTTCTCTGCTAAGTGGAAGAAGGAAAAGGTTAACAAATGAACTACAGCTTCTGCATTTGCTCAAAGCAGTATCTATGTACCTGGATCCCATGCCTAGCTGTCTTGGAGGGGTGTGAGGTGTAAAGGAATAGGGATGAATGTAGGTGCTACCTTGTTGTTAGCTGGAACAGCTGAAACTGGGTTAGGTCTCTGGTATAGAGGTTATTGACCTCTCAAAACTGCTGAATCAGCTGCTCATGAAAATGGTGCCAAACCTTCTTCAGTCTATGAGGTGGGTTAGCTTAACAAGTTTAAACTGAAGGGTTTTGCTAGTTTTGCTCTTTGTCTTTGTGATGGAGGTATTTTTAATTGGGATTTTATTTAAAAGGAAGTAAATGTTGGTTCATTTTGAATGAAATAATTTAGCACTTACGTGAGCAGATGTGATGTGGGAAGGTAACAACCATAAGGAGGTATGCAACTAACCTCTTCTATCTCACAGCTATTTTGGGAGTGAACATCTGCCTACACCCTCAGAAATGTCCTCATGATTTGCAGTCACAGTCTGGGCCAGAACCCCTAATCTCTTTATATTTTGTTGGATTACTCATGAGTAGTTTTATTCATTCAAGTTGCACACCTGGGTACCCTATGTTTGTATCCTGTATATCTTCTAAGGTCTCAAATGCCACACTTTCCAAATCCTAGGCAAGTCTAATCAGCATTTCATTAGCATGTCTAGAGCAACAGATGAGTGAACCTTCAGCCTGCAATTTGGTCAAGTCTTAATTTTAGAGATGCCTTCCCAAAAATAAAGCATCTTGGCTGATATGTCTTTTCACATGATTCACAAAGCTAAATATGCTTTTTATAATCACAGTGCTAAAAAACTGTGAAAAGCTGAGTGCTTAAAACTGTACATTCAGCAGAGTACAGTCTGCTGGACTAGGAATCTCAGAGCAGTTGCTGTAAAAGAGTACTGGTGACTAAAGGAGAAAAGTGGGAGAAGTGATCTGCCTGAGCTATTCCAGTTTTTTGTATTTTCTATCTGAAGAAAAGCAGAAATGGAAATACTGCTTTTGCAGGAGAGGGTGAAAATTATTGCATCAAAAATTAATCTGGCAGAGTTGCCTGTTACTGAATGATGTTCATGGCATAGCATCACAGTGTCTTCAGGAGGCCGAGGGAGGTGATTAGTCCCCTCTATTCAGCACTGGTCATACCCTATCTGGGAGTGCTGGCCTAAGTTCTGGGCCCTCTAGTACACAAGAGACATGGACAAACTGGAATGAGTCCAGTGAAGGGCCATTAGGATAAGCAAGAGACTGGAGCATGTGTCATATGAGGAGAGGCTGTGATGTGTAAAGATACGTTTCCATAACTGGAGTCAAAACCTTGTTTGGGTTTTTTTCTGTAGTTGTAGAGTAAGATGATTATTTGGAATATGCTGCCCTATTGCATGTTCTGAACTTCTCTACTTTTGCTGATCAAGGCCCTAAGATGCATTTTGTCATGCATGAATAATCAACTGGGAGACTAGGGTAGGAGAATTAGCTTTGCAGTAGCATTTTAAGAGACCCACTTCCCTATAACTTCACCAAGGCAGAAATGACCAATGTCACAGGGTTTGCTCTTTGACATCAAACAGGGCTGGGAGAGGGCTGTGGGCTCTTGTCAATACATTGTTTTCTAGTGATTTTTCTAGTGAAAAATGTGTGGCTTTTCTCTGCACCTGTTCTTGCTACAGCAGGGCAGTCCCGCAGTGGGTTCTGGAAAACTAAAGGAGAGCCAGAGCTTGGGCCCAAGTCCTGTCCCACTCTCATCCACACTGTTAAACTGTTAGCGCAATTCCCGGTGAGGTTTTGGCTCAGGTTATACTCAGGGATCACAGCATGATCCCCAGCTCAGTTTGTTTAGAATAGGTGTACACCTCACAGCACTGCAAGGTTCCTCCTGGACTGGAATATTTCTGAATTTGGCTAGAGCTGGTTCAATCATTCATTGTAAGCCTGTAAGCTTACACTGTAAGCTTTTTTAAAAAATATTTTTTATTTTGATATATTCTCTTCTGCAAGAAGCAATGCTGGAATAGTCATAAATATTTGCTAAATAATTTTGTAAATAAAATCCACTGAGGGCTGGTTGGGTGCAGCTTTTGTTTCTTATTCTCTTTTTTGCTGCTATTAATACTACGTTGGTTATGTGAATCGTGGCTGAGTCCTAAAACTCTTTTGCTCCAGGCTGATATCTTAACAGTTAAAAAAGAATGCACATCTAGTACAAATTTGGCCCAAATAATTAATTTACACTAACACTCATGGCACTTTTTAGACTGATCACTGTTTTTGTGAATAAACTGGAGGCTGTCCAAAAAACTGCCAAAGCTGTGTGTATGTGACCTTGGGAGTTAACAGCGGGGAGAAGCTGTCCCACTTAAATGCAAAAATGTTCATGAATCTGCCTTTGATTGTTCAGCTCTGCTGTAATTACTGCAGTGGTTTGAGTCTTCTGCTCTTGTAGTAACGTCTGTTTCATTTCATGCCTGCAACATTAATTTTACGTGATGGAATACTACTGGGATTTTATCTGGCCTCTAATTGGCAGTTGATGAGATTTTTTGAATCCTGAAAAAACTTGATGCCAATTTTATAGTGTGGATTTATAGTGCTTTCTGCAATTTGACCACAGTTTGATTAAATTGTTTTCTTTAATTTAGATTTAGTATTATCTTGTATATTCATTTTTCTTTCAGAATGTACCAGCCAGACATTAATGTGGAATAAAACTAATGAAGAAATATGTATAAATATTTTATAGTGCATGTATAATGTGCACTATTTTTTTTGCTAAAGAAACAGCACTTTTGAGAATTTCTTGAAACATCCCAGATCAGTAGGTACCACTTTAATCTTCAAGTTTATTCACACAGAAATTTTTAGAGTGAAAAATTAGTGGAATATATATATTTGGCTGGTGCTGTCTTACATTGCAGAAACAATGCCAAACTTGTGTGCCAAAAAATGTATTAAATGCTTACTGAAACAAAAAGGAGAATGGTGGAGAAAGGAAATGGATATTCATCATTGATCTTGTTCCTGTTTTGTGAATGTACCCTGGAAGTTGTCATGGTATGACTAACCCTATTGTACCATAGGCTGTATTTCCTGAATGCAAATCTACAGCTCAGCGAAACTCCATTTTCAGTTCTCCTGTCGCATTTACTCTGAACCAGAAAGAATATTTTCACCTGATGGCCATTTTCCAGCGGAACAAATATTGAATAGATGTAACATAATAGACGTTATGTGTATTTGTCAAATATGTCACACACATCTACATATATATTCATATATATTTGTGTCATACTGGTTATGCAAGGATTCTAAAACAAAGTTTCCTATCTTAAAACTACATTTACTAGGAGGTTCTCATCTTATGTGTACATCTAGAAAGTTGTTAAGGGTAATATTAGTATGTTAACTAACTGACTGTACTACAGAAGTCTGAATAGCCACATTTCTTATTTTTGAAAGATAGATTCAATATAGTTGGTCAAGATTAGTCTTGGTCTAGTATCACAACTGTTGGTCTCTGTGATAGACAGGGATTCCTGGCCACTTGAAGAATAGGATTATTGAATAGTATGAGATTAAATGAGAAGAAGTTCTATTCTGGATTTGGTGTCCTGGAGAAACTGAAAGTAGGTACCTTCTCTTTAGTTTGTTTCTTTCCTCAGGAGCTTCAGATACCTGTTTCATCACAGCAATCCTTTTAACAGTCTTCCCTGAACATGAGCATTTTCACAAGGCATGGATTGGAAAATATTGCTTCCTATACAGACCATTTCCTTAAAAGTGGTTTTTTTTAAAAAAAATTTTTAAAAAATAATCATTCATTAGAAGATTGTAAGCAGTCCTCTTCCTTGGTTCCATGCTAAGAGGTTGCTTCTGTGTAAGAGAGAGAGTTATCAAAACTTCTTAGTTACGATGGAAGAATTATAAGCTATTTAAGCTATAGCTATACAGGAACAAAAGAAATTCCTCCACAGCGCCTTAGTTGCTCAAAAGTTTGTTGTTATAGATAACCTGAATTAATTCAGGCTTCCTTCTGTAGAAGGTTTCAGATGTTTGTTTTTATGTCTGTTTAAAGCACTCATACTAAATCTTTGCTATGCTTGTGTTAACAAGCAAGAAGTTTTGCTTATCTTATCAACAGATAGAAACACTGTAAAGAGAAACAATTCTAACCTTCAGGGTATTCCTCCCTACAGCAACGAGAAAACAGAATCTCAGAATCTGCAAGTGCATGCTGTTGGTGAGGCTGTAGTGATCATGCTTTGAGCAGCTGTTAGTATTCTTGTCTGGAGAAAAGTTGAGAGGGAGTGGTGCGTTTGTTTCTCTCCCCTCCCGCCCCCC